>NC_039364.1:208626138-208926138 GCF_003573695.1 Papaver somniferum
AAAAAAAAATTATTTTTACATTATGTCTGCATCGGCAATCTACATGATGAAGAACACAAAATGGAGAACTATGAGAAAAGACGCGAGACGATACCTGTGAAGAGGACGGATGCAATTCTATGATGATCTATATGAAAGAAAGGATAATTGGCTCACCTGGACTGCTGATGGAAAGAGGCTTGCCGCTACATAGATAAAGCCAAAGATACGAAAATAAAAGGGTGGAAAACGCATTTTTATATGCATTGTACTTTGAAATTTGAGTAGAAGAAGGTTTCTTCTTTCGGGTCGTGCACATGAGGCAACCTGACCCGCAATGCCAGCCAGGCGCTCTCCCTGCCATTCTGTGACCTAGCCAAAGGAGCGCCTTCTTCACCGCTCAAAGCAGCATAGTCTCCGCCCGCTCCACCAGACAAGCAACGCCATCTCCGCTCACTCTACATCCTAGCAAGCAGCGCCATGACTCCAGCACTCCGCGATCAAAGCCGTGTTATCTCCGTTCATCCTGTGACTTAGCCGGCTTCATCCTCACTGTTTGGTAGCCAAAGTTCCAAGTGTTGTTCCCACCATTCCGCGGACTGAAGCCATTTTTCATCGCTCCATGGACTGAAACCAGGCGCCATTCACCTTTCCATAGCCAGCAGCGCCACTGACCTAGCCAGCCGAAGCGGCGCCATCTTAGCCGTTCAAAACAGCACCATCCACCGTTCCACAAATCAGGAGCCAGCCGTGCCATCACTGCTTCTCCGCGGATCTAGCCGGCACCACAATTCCATGGATGTAGCCAAGCAAGCAGCGCCATCAATCACTCAAAGCCAACAACACCATCTACCTTTCCTAACCGGCCAGCGCCCATTCCACGGACCAAGTTGCAGTGCCATCTCTACCGGTCAGTAGCCAAAGTTGCAGCGCTGATGCCAACACCCCATGGCCAGGCAGAATTTATGAAAATCCGCTAATGCAAGGATCACAGATTCCTCATGCCTTCCGCCAAGGTTAGTCGAACTTCCTTGGCAATCTGTTCACATCTTGCCCTTTCGATTTTACTCTTGTATGTCACCATCTCATGCTTACCCCGCAACAATGCCACTGTTACCCATCAATTAAAAACCAGAAAAAAATCAAACCCTACAAGAAATATCTTATTCGGAAAAAAATACTGAAGAAGGGAATGTACAAGGAAGAAGATCATCGAGTGGAGGCACAAACACCTTCCTTCAAGAACATCTGGCTTTAACTTTTGCCCGACGAGAATTCTCTACTTCTCACGATGTGCTTCCTAGCTTGTGACGGCTCACACTTCTACATACCCATGCGGCATGTCACATACGTCGTGTTTAATTGCGAGGGAAAATCCAATAAAAGGTTGGTCAAAATCCTTAATCACTGTTACTGTTTTTCCCTATTTTGAGTTATTGTTGCCAACGACATGCGAGGCGTTCCCATGGAAGTAGCTAAACGGAGAGAATGTTACACGCCTACTAGCATTGTTGCTGCATCATTTATGTAATTTGGCTTCCCATCCGCTGAATCGCCTTGGAAGGGTGGAAGAACTTATTTTTCGCAAAAGGGGTTTTAGGTCTCTTCCGGGAGATTTTATTCATTCAATCAAATATGTGAAATTATCAAAGCAGCATAAATGAAAGAATATTACTTGGTGAAATATGGCTTCAGTCGCACGAACAAAAAGAAAAACTGAAGTATCAAAAACATCTACAAGCTACGAAAAGATTGTTTTCTCTACGGAAGGAAACCGCAAAATGGGGAAACCAGTTGTCAATGACGAACACCTTGGTCAATGACGCCTCCATCAGAGCTTTTTCAAGCACTTGCCCCAGCACGTTCTCCGACAACAAACATTCCATCCAGAAGCTATCTCAGCAGAAACTTCAACATCCCATCCAGAAGTTGTTTCATCTTCAACATTCCATCCAGAAGCCGTTTCAGCAGCAGCTTCAACATTCCATCCAGAAGCCGTTTCAGCAACAACTTTAATATCCCATTCGGAATCCGTTTCGCCAACATATCTAGCATATGTCCCCACAGCTTCTCCAACGGATCCAACATATGCTTCCACCGTCTCCCCATCTACCTTGACAATATCCTCAGCGATCGCTCCAACTTCCCCAACAGCAGTTACGGCGCCCACTCCGGAAGCTGCCTCAGTCTCGCAAGCCGTGTCAACATCTTGCTCCGGAACTTTTCCAACAACCTATTGAGGATGCTCCAGTTCATTCACGTCAGAATCAAGGATTACGATACCATTATGGACAGGATAATCAAACTGGCTCTCGCATAGAATTTTCCCAGGCTCAGTCCTTCGTCGTTTCAACCGAGAAGCGAATCGCTCAGCTCTGATATTGGGATATGGAGAAACTTCGTCACGATGATATTTCCCGACTTGCTGGGATGCTTCATCATGTCGCCGCTTCTCCTCCATGTCCATCAAAGCCGTGAAATCCTGAGCATGCACCCGCACAATGCGTATATGGGTGAGAGACATGCCTTCAATAATCCAGCCGGCTGCATGGAACAAAGGGTTGATTTGGTTTAATATCTCCTCATGTGAAGAAAACTTGGGTTCGTCGACTTCGAAAAATTTCTCCGAAGAGTCAGAGGTATGATCATCATCGGAAGGTCCCATTGTGCACTATAAAAAAAAATATTTTTATATTATGTCTGCATCGACAATCTACATGATGAAGAACACAAAATGGAGAACTATGAGAAAAGACGCGAGACGATACCTGTGAAGAGGACGGATGCAATTCTATGATGATCTATATGAAAGAAAGGATAATTGGCTCACCTGGACTGCTGATGGAAAGAGGCTTGCCGCTACAGAGATAAAGCCAAAGATACGAAAATAAAAGGGTGGACAACGCCTTTTTATATGCATTGTATTTTGAAATTTGAGTAGAAGAAGGTTTCTTCTTTCGGGTCGTGCACAGGAGGCAACCTGACCCGCAATGCCATCCAGGCGCTCTCCCTGCCATTCCGTGACCTAGACAAAGGAGCGCCTTCTTCACCGCTCAAAGCAGCGTAATCTCCGCGCGCTCCACCAGACAAGCAGCGCCATATCCGCCCACTCCACATCCTAGCAAGCAAAGCCATGACTCCATCACTCCGCGATCAAAGCCGTGTTATCTCCGTTCATCCTGTGACTTAGTCGGCTTCATCCTCACTGTTTGGTAGCCAAAGTTCCAAGTGTTGTTCCCACCATTCCGCGGACTGAAGCCAGTTTCCATCGCTCCATGGACTGAAACCAGGAGCCATTCAACTTTCCATAGCCAGCAGGGCCACTGACCTAGCCAGCCGAAGTGGTGCCATCTTAGCCGTTCAAAACAACACCATTCACCGTTCCACAAATCAGGAGCCAGGCGTGCCATCACTTCTTCTCCGCGGATCTAGCCAGCAACACCATTCCATGGATGTAGCCAATAAAGCAGCGTCATCCATCATTCAAATCCAACAACACCATCTACCTTTCCTAACCGGCCAGCGCCCGCTCCGCGGACCAAGTTGCAGTGCTATCTCTGTCGGTCAGTATCGAAAATTGCAGTACTGATACCAACACCCCATGGCCAGGCAGAATTTATGAAAATCCGCCAATGCAAGGATCACGGATTCCTCATGCCTTCCGCCAAAGGTTAGTCGAACTTCCTTGGTAATCTCTTCACATCTTGCCCATTCTATTTTACTCTTGTTTGTCACCATCTCATTCTTACCCCGCAACAATGCCACTGTTACGCGCTAAGCAGGGGACTTAATGTTGATGGTGGTTTTTACCTTAGGGTTAAAATTGTAAAACCTTACATCTGATGTGACGTCACTCCGTAAGGAAACAGATCCATGAGTGTCAACCTCTCCGTTGACTATTTATTGAGTCATTCAATATATTTACATGAAATTTATCCAGACTGGCGCATGTAGCAACCATCCAATGTTTTGTAAATTTCGGCGCCTTGCCTATATTCACTTAATATAAGTTTCTTTGAATGCTTTCTATGCTATGTTCCCCAACTGAACCCTTAATGTTGATATGGCATGACAATTTGTGTTCACTCGCAGCAGAGTAGCACGAATTTACAAATATCAAGGATAAGGTCTTTGCATAAGGTATTCAATCAGAAAGCATGCTGCTCTCTGGCTATGAACTTAAGAACTCTGTCTCAACACATAGAATTCAATCAATTACTTTTGCGCCTTGAGCAGTATACCATACCTTGCTTGTTGAAAGTAAGCCTAGGCAAACTAGGTAATTAATCCGCCATGGATTAGTAGGTGAAAAACCTTGCCCGGAATCAGAAAACAGGGATCCGCAGAAGCAAAGCGAGGCGTGGCCATGCCTTAGGCCAGCTGGCGCCACTTTCCATTGGCCACGCTACATCCTAAACCGGCCCTACTTCCCTCGACCAATCAGGTCACCTTAAAACTGCCACGCTCACACCAGTTGCCGCTGGGCCCATACCTGTCGGCCCCAGTTTCCATCGACCAATCAGGTCGCTCTAAAACCGTCACACTCACACTAGAAGTATAGCCACGCCCATTCTTGGCCGGACCCTCTCCTTCCTACCGACCAATCAGGTCACTTTAAAATGTGCCACGAGCACTAGAGGTGTGGCCGCGCCTTATGTCTGGCCGGCCCCTTTTCTTGACCAATCAAGTCGCTCTAAACTCGTCACCATACATTAAATGCCAAGCGCACCCTGTCGCGCCACCATACTAATTGGCAATCCAAACGCGCCCTGCCACAACAACATATTAATTGGCTTTCCAAAAGCCGCACCAACATGCCGAACGTGCCATGTTGCGCCAATAAGTTGAGCGGCACGCCAACATGCCACTCAGCCGCACCAACATTCCAAACATGCCACTTCGTGGAAACATGTCATAAATAGCGCCCTACGTGCTAACCTACCTCCTGTTCGGGGCCAACGCCATGATAAGCTCAAATTAGGGTTTTCTAGTCAGAAGCACGACCCTACATTAACCAAAACCCTAATTTTCGCAACACAAATTATGCCACTTCGGCCCCACAACATGCCACGAGCCATGTGGGGCCCAGGAAGCCCTAGGAATGGCGCCATATCATAGCCACCCATGACAATCCTTACTCATGTGGTCGTTTCCACACTACGGCCTTGCCATAGTTCCTTTGGCATAGTTATGTATTAGAGCATAGATCGGTAGACCTCACATGCGTTGCTATCTCAAGCATGTTTGTCAATGTTAGTGATCAAAACTATAAGTCTTGATTTCTAGCCTACATAGCTAAGTCTCGGACTAGGATAGAAAAGTGTAGTTGAGCTCAAGGACTTCATGGCGATTCATCATACAAAGACGAAGATCTACTCAAGGAACCGTGGAACTTCATCAACAAAAAGGTATGTGGAGACTTGAACTTATCTATCACTCAAAAGTATATCTCTTCTATCTCCTACTTCTTATGAGACAAAACTCATATGCTATATAGACTGGATCATACACATTTGATATTTCGAGCCGAGTATATCTCGCCTATCTTTATCTCGAAATCATGTGTTGGTAAAGCGTTTTGCTTTGATCAAGTTTATCTTCACCTAGTAACGAAAGTCATGAAAAGTTTCAATTAATTTGAGAATTGCTCTGACGCGAAACGGTCTGTGAATAACGGCTATATAACGTCCTCTGAGAATGTCTCAATGATTGGAATGAGAGTTTAGATTACGTAACCATGTATTCCTTAATCCGAATTTTTCGAACTTTGTTGATTGAGAGAAACCGGAGGAATTGGCTTTGCCAAGTCCTCGAACTGACGGAAGTTCTTGTACCGAGAATTTCTGCTGGGATTTTTCAAAAACTCGTTTGTGTGTAAGTCCGCGAACCTAGTCCGCGAACTGTCGAAAGTCTCTTTGCCGAGATTTTCTGCTGAGTTTGGGAAACTCCACCGGTTTTCTTAAGTCCGCGAACTTGTTTGTGAGCTTAAGAGGTTATGATCTAAAGATGTGCTCTGAACATGAAACTTAAATTACTAAGGAATGCTTTATGCAAACCGTGGCTATAAAGTTCATGAGTCGATTCAATCGAATCGAATCATCTTTGTTTCAATTGTATCTTGTGTAGTTACATAAGATCTCATAGAAATTGAACAACTCTTTAACTAGTTCATTTGAGTCAATTGAACTAGTTATGGTGAAGAAGAACAAGGTTAATATGAAATGCTCATATGGTTAACCTTTTGGGTTACTATGTTGAACCAACATACACGTACACGTTTGGGCATGGTTTTAACAAACCCAGTAAACGTCTACCCAAGTGTGCGTGACAAGGTAAGTTTTCGATCTAACGGTTGAGAAATATTAGCTTGAATCTAAATCAGGATTTCATCTAACAGTGAATATGGATTGCTTTGTAACTAAGGCAAAACCCTGATTTGAAGACTATATTGGGTGGTGTTGTTAGACCCCCGCTTTTTCACTATGGCACCGTTTGCACAAAAAAGTGTCGCCATGCCGCGGCCGCATGCCACACACATCAATTAGGGTTTCGACATGCCAAACCCTAATTTGGGCAAAGTTGCTACGCCAACCAAGCCAAGTAACGTTTCCCAGAGCATTGGGATTGATGTGGCAATAGGGCCAATGTTTCCACGCCACATGTGGGTCCAACACCGAGGTTCCAAAGTCTATCAGCCATGGCTATGCCAGACGCTATTTCGTGCCACTGACATGTGCGAACTATGCCAGCCATGCCGCCATGCCGCAGTCATGCCGCACGTGCTAAATAAAGTTTCGATGCGCCAAACCCTAATTTGGCTAAAAGTTGCCATGCTAACTGAGTTCAGTGACTCTCCTAAGGCCTCAAGATTAACTTAGCAACAAGGCCAATGTTGCCAGAAGCCATATTTAGGTCTAACACAAATATGCCAAAACAGCTGCGACGGTTGCGCCACTAACATGCCGCTATGCCATGGATCCGCCAGGCGCCACTATGCCAATGGCGCCACCTTGCTGTACAACGAGATGCGGCCATAATCAATGGTCATCCTTCCTCATGAGATGCAATCTCAGCCATCCAAGTTCGCCACCGAACTGACAGACTTGTTGCAAGTTTCAGACGACCAGCTGCCTAAATATAGTGGCCATGGCTACACCAGGTGCCACTTGCATCACCTTTCCACTGGCATGCACGAGCCATGCCAGCCATGCCATATTGCCACTGGCGTACACCAAAACACCATCGCGCCATTATCAGGCGCCAACGCAAGGTAGCCATAATCAACAGCTACCCTCCTTCATGAGATGTGATCTCAGCCATCGAAGTTCACCACCAAACTAACAAACCTGTGGCAAGTTCTAGGCGACCAGCCAAAACAAGCCCAATACCATTACATGCTATTTTCCTGCGGTAAGTCCCTTGACTTTGACTTTCCACGCGTAGCAAAGTGCTACATATTTTCCACGAAAACACTCGAGACATCAAACATGTCACAAACTGGGGGATGCTCATCAGGGTATTGGTATGGCGGTTTACAGCGTGCGGCGTGCAATATGCCCGTTACAAGAAAGTGTCATGAAGCAGGATAATTAGTGGTGGTAAAAAAGTAACGGTGTAAACGAATTCACTTCCTTAATCATGGAAGCATAATGACTGACGGTTACACGTTACTCTTTTCTTCCACCACTCAATCGTTTCCACTTCCTACGAGACCAGGGTACGTTTCAATATGAAGTGTATAAATGGGCTTCACCTATTTTCACCAAACAACAAGTTTTTGGTCGGCAACAACACAGTATCTAGAAATCACCTGGTAGCTTTCCATTCTTATAGCCAGTTCTACTTTCAGATACAAGTCATAAACAACCACACCTTCAGAATCAACTATTCTGGTCTCAACACTCTCTTCGCTTCCCTCCCTAAGACCAACCATTCTCCTTCACTTTGTGACCGAAGCAAGCCTGGAACGACCATTTCTTGGTTTAGGCCAGGATTGTACAGATTGATCTCTCGAATCAAAAGTACTCCTGTGCAGTGCATTGTTTAGGGTTTAGATTCGTTTCTCATCCACACACCCAAAATTACCAAAATCAGCAGAAACGGTTTTCGCTCACAAACAACAAGTAGTAATATGTGGTTATTGATGACGGGATTTTGTTAATTAATCATATGCATTGAATGACACTAGTAGATGAATCGAGCTTATGTGTTTTTCACTATGAATAGCCTATCTCACGGAACTTAATGCATTTGTTTAAGTCACACCTAGAGAGCGTACTTCTAGGAAACTTTGCAAGTAGAATCCGGTAGTCGAGCGCTTCCGTGTCCGGTAAATTCATGAGATTGCATAATATTTGAGCATACTAAATATTCGAGGGTTATTAGTAATAAGGTACCTTGCAGAAACATAGATATATTGATAAGATTCACGTTTTGTGACTGAGAAAGAATCCTTGATCATTCTCATCCTCACTGTTTGCATTTATTTATTTTGCATTATTTTCATTCAGAAATTTGAATTGACAACTTTAGACTCAACTCTCCCTTAGGAACGAACCTGCTTGTCCGTATACTACTAGTTAGTTTAAATAGAAGTAAGGAATTACGAGTTCGACACCTCGTCAATAACATTACTTACAACATTGACATGAATGATCACTGGAGCACCAGCACTCGGAAGAGTAGTAGTCACATGTGGCATGACATTTCTGGCCGGAGGAGTTATATTGGCGGTACCACTAGAGCCTGCAATGTTGAGAGGAGTAATACTTGCGGTGGCAGTACTACTAGAACTTGCGATGTTAGAGTCGGGTGTTAAACCCGGATTGGTAACTGAACCAGACCTAAAACCGACCATCTTTGTGAGAATTGAGATTGCAACCGAGAGATTAATCTCCCAATGTAGTCGCCAATCTGTAGATGGGGCAAAACGAGTTGTTGGTTTTTAAGGAATTGAGGAGACGATCGTGCGGAGGAAACTTCTTGAACCGAGCGATCTGTCTAACCTCACACAGATGCACTGCAATATGGAGTGCTTTGAATTCGAGAGATCAATTTGTAGGACTCCGGCCTAAACCAAGACAATGGCCATTACAGAGTCAATTCGGTCACAAGAGAGGATGGGTCGATCTGTAGGAGGGAAGCTGAGAAATGTGTGAGATCAATGGTGATCGAAACTGTAGGTGTGTTGTGTATTCTGTGTGAAGAAATAAGATAAGTTCTGATTGATTGAATTTGCTATGTTCAGAGTAATTGTTCAGACGATAAGTTTTTGTTCCCCGAAAAATTGTCTGTTCGACGAAAGAGTGTCTTGTCGACGAAAGAATGTCTTGTTTTTCAATCATGATTCAGAAACTTATTCATATTTCTAGAATTGTAAACACCTTGATCCCATGAAGTGTGACAGTTGCTGGAGTCAAAGAGTGGGGAAGTTAAAATCGTGTTAAAACCAGTTGCTCATTGTGCGGAGACTTGGTTGATTTTCTACCCACTACTTTGATAACTCCTCTAACTGATTGCACGACTTGCTTACATTCTCATTGTGTGTATGAACATACGTGTCGTAGACCGCCAGACCAAAACCCTAGTTAATATCCTCCCATGTAACACGATTGATGTCTCGTGATTTTAGTTAGTCAGTTGCTGACTTGATGAGACGATGAGTCTTTGTATTGCTGAGTTGAACAAATATTCTGGGACTCATGAATTGAACGTGTCTGTTGAGACAGAGGTATAATTATCGAATAAATGTTGATAGTTGAGGTGAACAAATATTGTTCACTTGATGAATTGTTAAAATTGATAGTTGAACCAATATTCCTTAGTCTGAGCAAATATTGCTCATTTGAGCGAATGTTGCTCGTTTGATGAATTATTGGTAACAAGACCAAATAAAATATTAATTTAAAATACTGGAAACAGAATCGAGCATTAAAATGTTGATCACGGGATCAACGTAAAATTATTAGTGTTTGAATCTGCTCAGAATTATGTTTTGCAGAGCTTTGGATTCGAAACCCTAATTTTGATCAATTGCTGATCAATTGATGATTTATTGAAAATCAACCATAGAGTGAAGGAGGGACCGACTACATGGGATGATGCATCGACCATGTAGCGCCCAGATGCACGAGTGAGATAATACCAAAGTCTCTTGAAGACCAGTTGGTGAAAAAATGATTAAATGCTGGTTTAATCATTCATTAAAATAATTTGAACCTTAGGTGATAAAACCTAATAAATTATAAAGAGATGAAGGACCGACCAAGGGGTCATGAAAACGGCCCTGGTTTGTCATGGGACCGACTGACGATCGTTTTATGAAATTCCAAATTGCTTGGAAGAGTTTGAACCTAATGTGAACAAATTAGGTCAAATGATGAAAAGTGTGGGACCGGACTCTTGCAAACCAAAGGGACAACCTTGGTCGGTCAAGGTAATATGCTCATGTCACCAAAGTGTTCGTGCCTCAGTCCTGAGAGTTTTGATATTTCCTGGCGTGCATTTGAGCATTTATTGAGAAAATATGAAGAAATCAAGGTTTTGGCTCAAACTGAGGAAACTTCATAAGATGGAGGAAATAATAATAATAAAATAAGGAATCATTAAGTGTGGGACCGGTTATGGGCAAGGCATGGACGACCGGCCAATAAGCCCGGTCCCATGGAACTTTTTCCTAATTTTATATTATTTTCATGATTTTAGGGAAATATCATGAAATCAAGGAGTTTGTTGAAACTAAGGAGTTTCCATGAGATGAAGGAAACAATAATAATAATAATAATAATAATAATAATAATAAAATAAGGGGCGTGTGGGACCGGCTATGGCTAGGACCGGCCCGTACGTTGAATATTTATGAAGAATGTAAAATATTTTCTAAGGATTCAGTTAATGAATCTAATGATTTAGATATAATTAATTGATGGCTCTATACTAGCACGATCGTCAAGGAGCATTAATTATTCAAAAATTGAGCGATATGAGCTTGTTGAAGCGTCATATTTCTTTTATATAGTCAAGGAAAACATTGTTACATCCTGAAGACATTATTGCTCTATACTAGCAGGCAAGATGTCTAGGAGCCGTCCGATCGTTAAGATTCTATATGCATGTCTTTTATATAGTCAGGGAAAACATTGTTACATCCTGAAGACGTTATGCTATATACTAGCAGGCGAGCTGTCTAGGAGCCGTCCAATCGTTTGATTCTATATAAAAGTGATTACTGAAATGCTCGGTATTCATGAGATATGCCGTTTCCTCAGTTGAGAGACTACATATTCACGTATGCTCTGAGAGACAATAAACTCAGTCAGAGACTCTTGAGGCATGAGTTTTTATGCTTCAATGAGAGACATGAGCCTCAATACTCATCTGATTGTTGGATCACGGATATGTACAATTATGGTTTTACGATTTTAGCCTTTGTCGAAAATCCACCATCTACACCAGGCATACTGCTTCAACACATTCTTCCTCTTAGTGTTGAGAAGTTCAAATAAACACAAAATCGGTTTTCATAATTCCTGGAAATGCACTGTCCAAATATTGACCGGAATCCCAATAGAAAAATCTATAATCAGTAAATGCACATTATTAATTATTATTTTCTAAAGATATTCATTTAATTGCTGGAGATTAAATAGCATATAAAAACTAAGAAACCTTAATTAAAAAGATTCTCAATTTATTCCGATCTTGGGATTTTCCTTTAGCTATTAAGGAATATCTTTGAACAATTAATGATAAGAGTTACTGCACTTGTTCAAAGTATGTCGACATCTTTTACTTTGCAAGTCCTTTTTCATACTTACAATCTTGGAAACGATTTGCCACACTTCCAAACAAGTTTAAAATTGGTTCATCTGAATTCCAAGAACTATGTGATTGATTGTCCTATCAAATCACCAATTATGGGTTTCATGGTTCTACCAAAACAAGTTCGGTTCTACCTCCATGTGAGTACTGTGCATAGTCACGCTAGTTACCAAAATTCGGTTGACTAGGTACTAGGATCGATTCCCCACAACTTATGGTAACTACCTGTATTCGGTTGCACATGTCCATAGGATCAGTTCCCCCAAAACTACAAACTTGTTTCACATGTTCATAGGATCGGTTCCCCCATCTACTAAAAACGTGTTGCACCTCTTACAAGGATCGATTCCCTCATGTAAACGTGTCGCAGCTCTTACTAGGATCGGTTCCCCAATGACTAGATAAAAGTTGTTATTTACAAGGCATTGATCATACCATCTTGAGTGATTACTTAACATCGGTTTGACTAATAAAAGTCATACCAATACATAAGTCAGGCCCTGTGAATAGTTTTACCAAGATACATAAACAAGTTTATGAGCGGTTATACTAAACACACATATTGGTAATTCAAAATAGATTTGCAATGAATAACAATACCAATAAGCCTAGCGATTTCCCTTTCGATTCACAAAACAAGTTTATGAACTTACTTCCTTTAAACGAATGTAAAAAATTGTTTCCTAGGATGAAATCTTCACTCATACCCATACATAATCACAATAGCATTCATATGATCATGTCGATGTCTTATATACAAAGTTTAATGGTTAAGCAATGAACCTCGTATTATATTCCTTAATACTATGTCTAACTAGAGTTTCATACACAGCTTCGCGGTTATGTTTTCAATATGCACGACTTGAATGATATGTTAGCGAAAGAAACAATTCAAGTCAAATATTACTAAACTCAAGAGGAAGGATGATGTTGTCGTTGTAGCTCTATACTTCTTCACATTCTTCAAGTCTTCATGTAATACTTGTAAGTCTCATATCCTAACACTTTCAAGTTAACCTATACGAAGTTGACTCTAGTATATAATCAAGCGACTCTTTAAATGAGTTTTGATTCACTAAAATATGACAACCAAACTTGACATACCAACGCTTGGTTGGTTCAACCAAGCTATGCTCTAACAATTTCAATTGGTTCTTATATACTTCTATGTGATATATACAATTGAACAACTCTATGAGTAACACAATTAGATTCATTTGATTATCTTACATGATTGATTGATCATCATATTTGGTCTAGAAGTGTTAGATGAATGTGGTTAATACAAAAGTGTTCATATGGATAACTTCGGTTAACTATTGTTGTGCCAACTCAATATACACGTTTAGGTACAGTTACTCATATCTAAATGAAGGTATATTTCATTCGTGGGTAACAAGCTAAGACCATCTAACGGTAGATATATATTGCTTTTGTTTTAAGCAAACTTAGCTTGAATCTTAAATCATATTTTCATCTAACACTGAATATTGAATGCTTTGTTACTAAGATATCTTAGCTTTGATTGAAAGCAAACCTTGATTTCAAGACTATATAAGGGGGAAATCTAGCAATTGGAAAACCTAGTCCCCACACTTATGTGTGATACTAGTTGCGACTAGAGTCGATTCTCCTTTAACCTAGGTATTTTCTAAAACCATTATAGGTTAACGAATTGAAGGCTTCATTGGGATTCTGAAGCCAGACCCAACTATTTTCTCTGTAGTTGCATGTTCTGATCTTACTTGTTCTATCGTATTATGTACTATCTTCTCTAACAATTTGCTCGAGATTTATCTTCGATGGGTAAGATATAAAAAGTAATCACAAAGCTCTTCGTCTCATTCTTTGTGATTCCACAATAACTTCTTCTACTACCATATAATTAAGTTATTGTGAGGTGATTGATATTTCTAAGCTTTTCTTCGGGAACATAAGATTGGATTATCAATTGGTTCATGTTCAACTTGATTTATCAAAAGACGAAACAAAAACTTCATAGGTACTTCTGCGGGAGACAGATTTATCTATAAGAATAGACTTATCTGTGGGAGACAGATTTGTTTATAAGTCTTCGACTTTGGGTCGTAGCAACTCTTAGTTGTGGGTGAGATCAGCTAAAGGAATCAAGTGAGTAGATTCCTACTGGGATTCAGAGACGTAAGGCATGCGACTGTACCTTAATCGGTGTGAGACTTGGATAGGGCTCAACTAAATTCCAGTACTAAGTTATCTTGTAGTAGGGTAGTGTCTGTAGCGGCTTAATACAGTATGGTGTTCAAAACTGGACTAGGTCCCGGGATTTTTCTGCATTTGCGGTTTCCTCGTTAACAAAACTTCTGGTGTCTGTGTTATTTCTTTTCCGCATTATATTTGTTTAAATAATTGAAATATCACAGGTTGTGCGTAGTTCAATCAATTGGAAAATCCAACCTTTTGTTGTTCATATAGATTGATTGACACTTGGGCATTGGTCTTTGGTACCGTCCAAGTTATTTCTCATATCAATCAGGTTCACATATTTCTATCTGCTCGATTGTAGATTGTATTGAGAAATTGAGATATAACTCTTGGATATTTTCCCTTGATTGAGTCTGACTGTCGAATTGATTCTCTTGGAATTATATTAGAGTTAGTTCATACAGATTGCCGAATGAAATATTGGGTTTGGTTGTTAGACCCCCGCTTTTTCAATATATGCCTACTACATGTTCAGCCATGTAAATACATATTGGTAGTTAAGTATTTTAACAACATACATTTAGCTAACTATACATATCGGTTAGTTGTTATATACATTAGCCACGCTGTTTACTAATAACATATATGGGTCAATAGCTAAGCCCTTTAGCAATACTAATGACAAATACAACTCAGCAGTTAAGTATTGTAGTTCATATCAGTTTACCCATCATAATACACGTTAAAGGTTTTGTACTTTGAGTCACTAGGCCTTGTCAACTACAATAAAACACCACTAGTTATTTGTTTCTAACCACCTGAGTGTAACAAGTAGAAACCTATTTAAAAATGGAATGAGAATCTATTAATTACATGGCACAAACAAAATTAAGTAACCAGTTTTCACTTACGATGTTAAATTTGGTTTAGATTCTAAATTAGGGTCAAGATTGACTGCAGAGAAGCGAATTATCCACGTATCAATTAAAACCACTATCATATCAAATCAAATTGAAGGTAATTGTTACTCCAAAGGAAGTAAGATAACTTTTTAAAAAGGGACAGTTGAGAAGGGATGAATGAATATTTTAGAAACTCTTGTACATATCAAGTTGTCATCTGCAATTCTACTTCATACTCCGACTAATATACTGGTCAAGATGCAAACTTAACTTATATACACTACATAATTGTGGATACCATTATTTACATAGGTATCCAAATTCCCATTGGTAAAGGTCGGAGGCGACAAACCCAAGTTCATGTAAAAGAATACTTTGGATTGTATGTAACTTAGCCATTGTGTCCCTTTGTTTACACAAGATCATGTGAGGTATTTCACCATGGCCAAGGCCACAACACGTAGTCGTGCGACATTCACGGCCTTGGCAGCCAAGGCCAAGGTCAAAGCGCGTAGTCGCGCGACATTCACGGCCTTGGCAGCTTAGGCCAATGCCATAGTACGTAACCGTGCGATATTCACGGCCTTGGTATCTTAGGCCAAGGCCATGGCACGTAGCCGTGCATCACTATCGTCCTTGGAAGCTTAGGCCAAGGCCATAACACCTAGCCGTGCGTCATTATCGGCCTCGACAACTTCGGCCAAGCCCATGGAGTCATGCTATGCGCCATTCTCAGTTATCACGGCTTAGAACAAGGCTATGGCACTATGTCGCACGCCATTTTCGGCCATCATAGCTGAGGCCACAGCCATGTCAATACTTTGTGCACTATTTTCGGCCATAATAGTTTATGCCACAACAAGGCATGATTGCACCCTAAACATATGGCGTATCAATGGCTACGATTTAGCCTAATCAAGATGAGATATACGATTCATCAAAAAATCTAAGAAATATCAAAAATACATCACTTGGGGGATTCTTTATGGGGTATTGGTTTGGTGGTCTACATCAACATGCAGCGTGGCAACACCCCATGTGAGAAGTTAAACTAGTCTGGCAGTTATACCGATAGGAGAGATAGTGGGCGTAACATAAAAGGGTTTCCAGAAACTTCCCTAAAATTATCTCACACTAACCCATCATCTCCATCTCTCCATAACTCACGACTTCCACTACTTACGAGATTGGCATTGTGTATCTTAAACTTCTATAAATAGGCTACTTAGCCTATTCAGAAAACAGAACAAGCTTTCATACCTAAAAGCTCCGTATTCTTCATAGTTTTCAATACCCAATACATATAATTCAATACCATTTCCAATTTCTCAAACGTTTCTGCTTCCCTCCCCTAAGATCAACCAATTTTGCTCTCCATCGTGATCGAAGCAGGACGGAACGACTGCTATCGTGGTTTAGGCCTGTCCTGTTCGATTTTGATTTTCGAACCTAAACAGAAAGTACCACAGCGGTGCATTTGTTTTACCCGGAAGTAATTTTTAGGTACTAACAATTGGCGACCACATTGGGAGATCAACCTCTCGGTCACGAAATCAGATTCTTCAACCATCTGAAAATAAGTTCTTCAACATTTTGAAAACATGGTAAAGCTTAGATCCGGTGCAAGGTTTGATCCCAGTTCCAGCAACATCAATGGTCCAGATCCTAAAAAATGTCTCTCGGAATATCTTCCCGGAAAATTACACTACTTCTCCTACCGGTGGCGCGGAAAGTGCTACCAACAATGAAGGAAGAAATTGAGAAACGCCCCCGAGCATAGGCGACTTGATGCAGAAACAAGAAAACCTGGCAAAGACGCAGGAACACATGGCGACTACTCAAACAGAAATACTTACCTGCCTCAGAACTTTAGCAACGCAGTTAACTCTGGAGCAGCGTCAAATTCAGATAGAAAAGGCCCAGAATGCCCCTGGATCTTCCATAGGAATCGACAATTTAAGGGAAGAGCTGCGAGAAGATGGTATTCGCACTATTGCACCGAAAAACAATCAACAACTAAATTTCATCACTAGACAAGATTTTGAGAAACTCATGCAGAACCGTGGAAGGGAGGAGTCTTCATTATTTTACCACCACCAACCACCTTATATAATGAGGATGTTCAGAAGGCACCTACACCAAGAAGATATGTATCCCCTACCTTTTCTCTTTATGATGGCATAGGTAACACCCGTGAACACATCTTCCGATTTCTAGAAGCTATAGGAATGCATGAATACCACCAGGTATTGCGACTCAAAGAATTTTCCAAAGTCACTCACTGGAAGGGCGTATACTTGGTACACAATCTCGCCCCAAATAGTATATCGAGCTGGTCCGAGTTGGTGAGTGTTTTCTATCGAAAGTATTTCTTTGTTTCCGAGAAAATTACGTTCTCGGATCTGGGAAGGATGTTTCAGCACAACAACGAGCATACCAACGATTATGTAAAGAGGTACAGAATCCAATCCCTCGACTGCCATGACCTAAACATAATAGAGCAGCAACTAGTGGAATCGTGCATCAACAGTATGATCCATGTGTATCGCTCCTTACTCGAAAACTTACGTTTCCAAACTTTCTCGGAATTGCATGAAGCGGACAAGCGATCAGCCACCACCGCGCGACAATGCTTGAAAAAACAAGGCCAGTTAAGGACGAAAGCCGTGACACCAGAGGGAATAGGTGTTTAATCAACAAACAATACACAGTTCAATCCTCTATCGTCGCTGTCACCAACAAGGAACCGAAGAGAAAAGCCGCACCCGAGAAAGCTCCTCGATAAAAACATGCCATGTATGCCCTAGCACCTGCCCAGAATCCGACGCCACCAGCACAGGATCCTCAAATTAAAGGTTGCACGACAACAACCACCAACAAAATAGAATTCAGTGTTTCCTGACTTCCCCTGCTCAATAGAAGAGGTTATTGAATTACTAGAAGTCTGAATACAAGATGGATCTATCAAACTACCTCCCGTGGGTCTCCCATCCACTAATAAAGACATGGTAGATCCAAATTATTGCCGCTTCCACAGGTTTTTCAATCACCTTACTCGCGAATGTAATGGCTGAAGCGTATCTTTAAGGAATAGATATAATTAGGAGAATTGCACTTGGGGACTGAAGGCATTCATATAGATCCACTCCCTGTCATAAATTTGACTCTTTCTGAGGAATCCGTTGACCAAACGGTTCAGAGTCTAATAGAACGTATGTGCGAAGTCCTTTATCTTTCAAAGGGCCAGAGTAGGGATATCTTCACATCTCTCAATAGAGTTATCTCTGGTAAGCGCCTGCTTTTTGCCGAAATGGTCACTATTCCATACAAGCATGCTCCCAAGGTCGAGATTCAGAGTGACAAGAAACCAAATTGGGGACTCCTTACAAAAGCTCACATCAGGCAAATCGAATTCAAAGAAGCACTTATCGATGCCATATCGGATGTCAACATCATAACTGTCAAAGCTTTTCGGGCTGTTGGAATTTCCAGACACGAAGCTGTACGTGCGCCTACCATGATTCAAGATCCAAAAGGGAGATCTATAAATGCTTATGGTCGTGTCACCCTTAAGGTGAATATAGGGAATGTCGAGACAAATGCTACGTTTCAAATCATCAAGGAAAGTATGGGTTACGATATGGTCCTTGGACGTCCATGGATCCATACCAGTAAAACCAAGTTCGACATACCCCTGCCACAGAAGCCACAACTGAAAGACTCGTTTGGAAATGATGGCCGACCAAAGGACCCTATTGACTACTCATCTCTAGAGAATGGTGAACCCTATTCGGTAATAATGCTTGAGAAAAAGATGAAGTTATGCACCCTTGGCTCGCTGCTATAGGTAACCCCTACTCCAAAAATATCGTCGGAAGCATCCACCTCGCAACTTGTCAAGACTTGGGGACTTGACCCGGCTATCATTCCCATGTTGAAAAGACGAGGGTACCCAAATACACCACAATCTTTAAATTATCCACCTATAAATCCTCTTACTGAAAGTGATTGTCTATGGACAAAGTCGAGACAATACTACAAATCGGTATTCACACTTTGTGTGATCGTCTATGGATACGAGATCGAGACAATACAACAATCAAAGTGTGATTTCTTGATAATAGGTTTGGACTTAACCAAACTTTATAGGATCACTATCAATTAATACGGAGTTAACGTTTGTGTATTTTACTTTTAATTATAATTGCGGAAATAGAAAAGTAAAAGACACAGCAAGATTTTGTTAACGAGGAAACCGCAAATGTAGAAAAACCCCGGGACCAAGTCCAGAATTGAATACTCTCAGAATTAAGCCGCTATACAAAATATAAACCAACTTCGTATAGTTAAGACAAAGCAACTAACCCTAGTTCACTTAGTTTCTTCAGTATCCCTGCGCTTCCGACATTCAATAAGTGCACGCACTGGAACAATTCCTTTGGATCATATTTCTCGGGATAGACGGCTCCACCAGAACAACAAAAAGATAAAGTTAAATTTCCTGGCTCTTAGGATAGTTTGCTAGAAATGCAAATTGAGGTATTTATAGACCAAGGATGTTTGGACACCAAGGAATTCCCAAAACTGAATATTCTCAAGATATGCAATAAATGCCCAAATCAGTTTTCATAATTCCTGGAAATGCTTTGTCCAATATTTTCCAAAATCTCTCAATAGAAAATCTCCAATTAATAAATGCACATTACTAATTTTTATTCTCTAGAGATATGCATTTAATTGCTGGTAATTAAACCATATAAAACTAACGACCTTATTTAAAAAATTCTTAATTAATTTCGGACCGGGATCTCCTTGAGTAATTAAGTTATATCTTTGAAAAATGAAAGATAAGAGTTACTTTTCGTGTTCAAAGTATGTTGACATCTTTTATAAATCCTATTTCATATTTACAATCTTGGAATCGATTATACCACACTTCCAAACAAGTTTAGAATTGGTTCATCTATGTTCCAAGACTACTTGATGAAATATCAAATCACAATTATGGGTTCAATCGGTTCTACCAATCACTAGGATCGGTTCTACCTTAGTATGGATTACTTGTGATCGAACACACAAGTTACCATATACTCATGGTATTACTTGTGATCGGTCACGCCAGTTACCAGGATCGATTACACCAATTACCATGACCGCTTACACCAATTACAAGGATCGATTACACAACTCTTTTGTGAACGGTCACACCAATTACTAGGATTGGTCACACCAATTACAAATATCGATCATACCATCTCAGATGATTACTTAGGATCGGTTACACTAATTAATAAAAACCAGTCACACCAAATCACAAGTCAGGCACCGTGATTAGTTATACCAAGATACACAACAAGTTATGATCGGTTCCACTAACTCACACATACTGGTAATCCAAAGATATACAATGAATAACAATACCAATAAGTCTAGCGATTTCCCTTTCGATTCATAAAACAAGTTCGTGAATGTACTTCCTTTAAACAAATGTAAACATTGTTTCCTAGGATGAAATCTTCACCTTTACCCATACACATAATCACAATAGCATTCATACGATTATGTCGATGTCATATATACGAAGTTCAAAAGATAAGCGTTATATTTCGTATCTTAATTCCTTAACACTATGATCATGTGATCATGTCTCACTACTAGAGTATAATCATTCACAGCTTCGCAGTTATTTTTGTCAATATAGAACAACTTGAAAGATACGTTAGGAATGAAACAGTTCAAGTAAATATTACTAACCTCAAGAGGAAGGATGATGTCGTCGTTGTAGCTCGTTACTTCTTCACATTCTTCAGGTCTTCGAGTAATACTTTTTTTTTTTTTTTGCTAAATCACATTTTTATTGAAAAATAACAAGGCTAAAATTAATCCCAAAGTTATACAAACTAAAAAGTAGAAACTAAATCAATACAAACTTAAGAATTTAAGTAGAATTCAACATAAGTAATAATAAGCCACTCTTGGCAGCTCAATCCTCTTAAGAGAAGGGGGTCTTCCAATGTGAATATTTCTTTCTCCTGCTTTCAAGCCTACCCCATTGGTTTCTAATGTGATTGCTGAAAAGTTAACTTCCTTTATGCAGTGTAATAATTCCATTTTCTCAAACTTATCAATCACTTTTAACCATCTTACTTTGATGTACCAAGGTATATCACCACT
This sequence comes from Papaver somniferum, assembly GCF_003573695.1. NCBI lineage: Eukaryota > Viridiplantae > Streptophyta > Magnoliopsida > Ranunculales > Papaveraceae > Papaver > Papaver somniferum. Next base: position 208,647,195 of record NC_039364.1, read on the forward strand.
TTTAAACATTTCAATAGCAGTATTTGAACTTGATTGGATAATTACCTTGGTACTTCCATTAAAAGTAGACCAATAGCACATAATATAGCAAATTCATCTGCAATGGAAGAAGGAGTTATACCAAGACCCCCTGTAAGAGTACCAATTACCTGACTTCTGCAATCTCTAGCACTAATCCCAACACCAGCTTTACCTGGATCTCCAAATGATACACCAGCACAACAATACAGAGTAAAATCTGTTTCAGGAGCTTGCCATTAGATTTCTTTGATGCAGTTGTATTTAATCTTTCTATCACCAATTTTGAAGAATGACCAAACTTGAAAACTCAAATTCTTGGTTCCATTGATTTCCTTTCATTCTGTAGCTTCCTTCTTGTACTACTTTATATATCCTACATTTGAACGCATTGTAATTTGGCTGAACTTCCTCAAACATCTCTTTGTTTCTTTGAAACCACAGATCTTTCATTGTAGCACAGGCAGGAGTCATCCAAATCTCTTTGATGATTGGGCTCTTATTTTTTGCAGCTACACTGATGTCTTCAAAAGATTTTGGATTTTTAAAACCAAAGATATATCCAAGCCAAGACCAAATCTCCATACTGAATTTGCACTGCCAAAGTGTATGAAACATATTATCACATTTCTCATGACAAATACAACATCTAGATACCATGTCATAGCCTATTTTCATCATTTCCTCATCATCCATATAGACACCTTGCTGTAGCTTCCAAATATTACTAGCTATACTAGGGTGTAAGAAAGATTTCCATATGTAGTCAGGCCATACCAGTTTTGGTTCTTTGTCTCTAACTCTCTCTACTGCAGCTGAAGTAACAAAATTACCACTTTTGTGCCCAGTCCATATTATCTGACCATCACCATTTCCAATTTCAGGAAAGCAAGATATGGGTAGTAATTCTTGTAACTCAGTATGAATGCACCAATGTCTCCCATTTAACAGACTTGCTACCCTCATATTCATATTATTTTGAACCAAATCAGAGAAATCAATCTGATTTACCAATGGTGAATCTCCAACCCATGTATCAAACCAAACTGATATATTGGCTCAATTACCTACAGTCCACCTTACATCTTCTTTTAAATAATTCCAAGCCCATTTAATCCCTTTCCAAATAGATGATCGTTTCCATAAAGTAATCCAAAGTCCATATTTATCCTTAAATTTTGCATTAAAGAACTGAGCCCACTCCTCTTTAGAATTAAGAATTTTTCACAACATTTTCATCAACAACACTTTGTTTATCACTTCAAGTCTGTGTATTCCTAAACCTCCTTCTTTAAAAGGAGTGTACACTCTCTTCCATGAGATACTTTTGAACTTCCTTTTTTCACCATCACCAGACCATAGAAAGTTCTTAATGATCTTTTCACAAAAAGAAGGTCATTTATACACAGCCATTGAATAAATATGAATGCTACACAACACTGACTTGACAAGAATAACTCTATCTTGAAATGAAAGCAATTTAATTTTCCAAGATGCAAGCTTTCTTTGAAGTTGTTCCACTATAGGCCACACCATTGCAGAAGTTACTCTTCCTGGAGCTAAGAAAACACCCAAATATTTATCTGGAAAATGAGATAACTCCATATTTACCACTTCACTTATTTGTTGTTTTCTTGCAATTGTAACTCCATCCACAAAACACTTTCTCTTGCTTTTGTTTATGACTTTCCCTGAACTGAGCTGGTAATCATCTAGCAAAGATAATAAATTTTTTAAGCTCTTCTTAGCACCATTGCAAAAGATAAATACATCATCTGCAAAGAAAAGGTGAGTTGGATGAACACCTTTTCTTATTACCATAGGAAGTATTCTACCCATTCCAACTAATTTTGATATATTTCTACTCAGCACATCCTCCATCAGCACAAAAAAAAATGGGAGATAATGGATCTCCTTGCCTCAAACCTCTCCCAACTGAGAAAAAACCACATGATCCTCCATTCACCATGACTGAAATTCTTGCAGACTGAAATAATGCCATTAACCATTCACACCATGAGGAAGAAAAACCATATTTCCTTAAAACTTTTATAAGAAATTCCCAACTGACAGAGTCATATGCCTGAGAAATATCCAACTTAAGCCCAACATTCCCACCTCTTCTTTTTATCTTCATTTCATTCACCAATTCAGATGCAAGCATAACTTGCTCTTGGATACTTCTTCCTTTTATGTATGCAGATTGTTGTGGAGATATCAGTTTCACCATAAGACTACTCATCCTTGTAGTAATAATTTTCGTAAAGATTTTGAATAATGCATTACTCAAACCTATTGGCCTGAACTGATTTTCATTCCTTGCACCTTGTACTTTTGGCAATAACACCAAGAAGCTAGAGTTCATACCTTTAGGAATGAATCTCCTTCTCCAACAAAATTGAATTTCAGCTACCAAATCATCTTGAATTATTTCCCAACAACTTCTATAAAATACTCCTGAGAAACCATCTGGACCTGGAGAATTTTCAGGATCCTTATCAAAAACTGTTTTTTTAATTTCCTCTATACTAGGAATTTCATCTAAGAACTTTTGGTCTTCTGCATCAATCAACTGAGGTACAACATCTAAAAGCTTTTCTTTAATATTAGCACCTTTCTCTTCAAACTTTTTTTGAAAGTGATTGACAAGATTGTCTGCAATCTGCTCTTGATCAGATATTACATTATCATTAGAATCCTCTAATTCACTTATCATATTTCTTGAAGATATTATTTTTAAATTAGTATGAAAGAAACTAGTATTTGTTGCTCCCTCTTTTATCCATTTAACTCTAGCTTTTTGTCTCATTAGAGTATTGAGCTGAACTTCTCTATTTGCATGGTCATTTTGAGGCAACTAACTCCTCCAATGCTACTGAATTAGATGGATTTGAGTCTGAAACTTGCATTGCTTCCTTGACTTTATTTTTAACTTCTTTAAGTTTAACATGAACATTACCAAATACCTTCCAATTCCACTCATGAAGTATTCTTTTTAGATCCTACAATTTCTTCATACATGTATAAGAAGGATCACTATTAACCTCAACAGACCAACTTTCCTTAACCACATTTAGAAAATCTGGATGATTTATCCACATTTTTTGAAATTTCTTGGGCACATTTTGTGGCTTTGGAATGTTTGCACAACCTCCCAACAAAGGAGAGTGATCTGACACAATTCTAAGACCAACTTTATACCCCCAGTCTTCATACTTTTGCAACCATTGTTGATTAAACACCATCCTGTCTAAGGTACTTAAAATTCTTTTGTTACTTTGCTGACAATTGGACCAAGTGAACTGCAAACCTGTCCTTGGAGCTTGGAGTAACTCACACTTATTTAAACATTCACTAAATTCATACATTGAAGTTTTACTAGGATTTCTCCCTCCAACTTTTTCATCTAAAGTTAATATTGAATTAAAATCACCTAGAATTATCCAAGGCTTATTCATTTCACTGATCATCTCCATTTCAGACCATAGAAATCTTCTTTGAACAAATTTCACATGAGCATGTACCCCAGAAACCAATACATCACCTACACTGACTGTAATCATCTGACTTGACATTGAAACAACAGTTGGCTGAGCTAGACTTGCATTCCAAAACAACCAAATATTACCTTTATTATTTGAAGTAGAATTATGAACAACCATTTTCTGCATACCTGGAAGATTGAGTTTACTACAAAAGGAAGTACTACAATAAACTTTTGGTTCTGCTATCCATAACAAAGAAGGGCTAAATTTATTTACCAGAGACCATAATTTGTCTTGAGCCCTTTTTCTTCTAAGGCACCTGATATTCCAATAATTTATCTTCATTCTTTAGTTTGAGGGTTTTTGGTACCCCCTTTACTCTGAGGTTTCCTAAAATTATATTTGTTGTTAACTGGAGCAGGCTTACTTCCATTTATTTGATTTGATGATGAAGATGAAGTCCCTGTCACCATTTCTTTCTCAACCAAATTTGCCCAAGAAGTAACTTCAACAACTTCATTCGTTACTTTGCCATTAGAACCATTAACAAAAGTAACATGACTATTTTGCAAACTATTTTCTTCAGTTACCTTGAGTACTTTTGGAACATCTTCTATATTATTCCTGTTGTTACTGTTATCATTTTTAGAACTTTTTCCTGAAACTACATCAACAAATTTAACTATACTTTCCACCTCAGGGATTTCAGTACTTGAAGAATTTTTTGGATTTTCTTGATCAGCTATAATCTCCTCATCCACATTGATGTTGTCTTCTTGGTTAAGAATGTGAAATCTTCCACTGTTGATATTAACTGGTGCAGAAGTGCCACCAGTATGCACTGGTGTAACAATATTAGAAATAATAATATCTTCTTCAAGAATTTGCATGTTATTAACATCAGGAAAACTGCTCTGTCTCCTTTCACTGTTAGAACAACTTCTCTCAACTTCAGACCTATCACAAATATCAAAAGGAATATGAGGTACCTTAGGTTTTTGGTGTTGAACATTAGTAGGTGTAGGAGACATATTATTTTGCATATTACTTGCTTGTTGATGCTTGCTTTTATCAATTCTGCATTCAACAATACTGTGACCAACAATCTTGCAAGTGTGACAAAATTTAGGGAATACTGGAATTGATATATTTTGAAGAAAACCTCCATATTTAGTGCCAATCCAAACCTTATTAGGAACAGTTTTTGCAAAATCAATTTCAACTAAGACATTTGCATAATAACCTACCTCACATCTTGCAGTAGCTTCATCTAGTTTAATTGGTGTACCAATTTCTTTGCAGATCTTAAAGAGAATCTTCTCACTCCAAAACTCAAGACCTAAACATGGCAGTCTCACCCATACCATTGATTTTGAAGTTCTTTGACTTTCAGGTCTAAAATTAGATATCCACTTTCTTACTTGTAAAATTTGATTCAGAACTTCCCATTTCCCTTCCTTAATGTATTGACGATCAACTTCATTATCCAATTTTATTGTGAAGAAACCCCTCCCTAATGGAATTAGTTTACAATCTCCATGTAATTTCCATTGTCGACGAAGAAGGATAGCAGCATCAACAAATTTAATTTGTTGTAAATTTAATCTACCAATTAATGAAAACCTCCAAGGATCTAAACTTTCTTCAAATAAATCATCAGGTAACTCTATGGAAGGAATTACCTGAGATTTTTCGTTTTTATTAAAACCTAACATATCTGATTTAAAACCTTCAAATAAAGTGGATTTAGGATAAGAATCCATAAAACCACTTGATTTAATTATTAATCATTACCAGATTCAACTTATGTAAAAGAAATTTCAAGTATGATTCACCTGAATAAATGATTTGAGCACTGAAACTGAGAATTGACGAAGAAAATTTTCCACTGAGTTATCGCCCGAGTTGCCTCTTCGAGTGATACTTGTATGTCTCATAATCCTAGACTTTCTAGTCTAACATATATGAAGTTGTCTCTAGTACATAATCAAGCGACTCTTAGATGAGTTTTGATTCACTAAAATATTACAACCAAACTTGACATACCCACGCTTGGTGGGTTCAACCGAGCTATGCTCTAACAATCTCCCCATTTGTCAATTTTAGTGGCAAAACTCTTAATACATATGGATAAACAAATTACAAGAATTCATTAAACATACGCTTGATTCCAAGTTTCAACAGCACAAACCTGCATATATTTAATTAATAAATATCGTTGTTGACATTTTAATAACAAAGCTTATACTCCCCCTAAAGGTAAGATAGGTAGATTTTCAATCCGAACATCTTTGTTATTCCTCTTTTGTAGTCCAAATAACTACAATAGCAATATGATATGTTTCTCCCCCTTAGTCAATTCTTTACTCTTTATTTAGATATAACGTTTAAGCATAATTGTCCTTTCCTTAGTGATTACAAATCACTTTTTTACTCCATATATTTCTCCCCATTTTTGTCATAAAATGACAAAGGTTCGAGCAAATAAAGGTCAAACTGAAAGGCTCTTACAAATCTAAAAGACATGTACAACCTATAAGAGTTAAGCACAAAGGTTTCACATACCACTTTTGATAACCAATATCAAAACCGAAACTACAAGTAATTTGTTTCTAATATGTTATCAAGGAAACAATTTCCCGAAGCAATTTTCCCTAATAGTTTAACAGATTGACTAAGAAACTTAGTTCCCTTGCTAAACTGATTGTACACATACAATCGCTTATTTCGATAAGACCAAAATAAAGATCATAATTAACTTTATTTTTCTCATCAGGTTCTAATTATTCAGACAATAACTTAGACCTTTCACTTTAGACAAGACAAGTGCTAGGTTAGTTAACTAGTGTTTCTTGTCAAGGCATTCGATTAGACTTGAATAACCGAATTCTTAAATTTGATAAGTCTAACTAAGATCATAATTAACTTAGTTTCTCTTATTCGGAATCGAATTGGACTAAACAAATGATCCCAAGCCATAAACAATACATACAAACAAAATAAATTGACTTGCACAATTATTTCTCTTAACTGGAAGCAATTGGAACAAACATAGACATTATAGTACCGCAATTACACCGAAATTTCGTTAAGCAAAAACACTTGATACCAAAAAGATATCAAACAATAAGCCAAATAAATTGACACAGTTTTTCTTAACCAGAAACAATTGAATCACACACACACACACATCCATACACACAGAACGTAATACATATCAATTGTACCGAAATTTTATTAAGCAAAAGAAAAATATATGCAATATAAGTAGGCTTTTCTTAAACAGGAAAACGATTAACTAACAAATTTGTTACCTCAGATTCCGCATCCTCTTCTCCCCAGAAAGATATATCACTAAGCACAAGTTCAAGGTAGAACTCTTCCCCAGTATGTTGTCATCCTCTCATAAGAATAAAAGAACAACAACAAAGAGCAACCTTTGCCAGAGAAAGGTTGAATCGGTTTTAACTAATGTGTGTCAATAGAAAAAGTTGAAAACCCGAAACACATATGTTTATACTGAACACAACTCATGTAAACACAAATTGATTCAACACATTGTGACTTTTATATATGAGTCTCAATCAGAACACCTTATGATCCTTTGATAAAGCCTACCAACATGGGCTAGAACTTAATCCCGCTAAATCAAAAAGTCACACAAACCATAAGGGTTCACATCATATGAGATTGAATATTAAGATTATGAAAACCGTAATTAGACATCCCATAAATACATAACAATAATAAAGACATTCAAGCACAGGCTATGTAATCTGAAATTATTATAAGAAAAATTATAAAATAATAATTTTATTCATAAATAATTGATATTTTTATTCAAAAATGGACCTTATACAATAATCGAAATAAATCAAAAACTGATGTGTGTTTTTCCTTTTTTTTTTTTGAAGGAGATTTAATAGGTAAAGCACTCCTTGTCATCAAGTACCTTTTGACAGTATTTTTCTATTTCCGATTCTTGGTTACCTTCACCCTTCCAAAACTCTGATTCAATGTTTAGAATACCTTTAAGAGTTTCGGGATCTTTTCGAGCAGCAAAGGCCAACTGTTTCTGAAAACAGTCAATTTTTCTACCAAGAGTTTTAAGATGAACCAAAAGAGACTTGTTGTTAGAATTTGGTGAAATTATTTTAACTGTTTTATTTCTGGTTTGATCTCCAATCACTTGACATATAGTCTTTTTAGAGACAACATTAATGCTTCTCATGTCATCAAAGTCATCTCCCACGATAAATTCACAGATTTTGGTAATTATACCTGGAAAACCGAGATGTCTCTTGATTTATGGATATGAAATAGAATCTGATATCTTGATCATTTGGCTGACAATGATTCCACAGAGATTAATTTGAGAATCTTCTTTCAACAGAAAGCAGACGAATTCTGCAAAATCCTTATCCCAAACTGACTTATCTCTTGTACTTGTAAATAGAGTTGCTATAGCAAGTTAACCGAATACCTTTAGATGAAAAGGTATATCTTTTGTTGGTAAGCTACCATTTTCCTAGTCAATTGTTTTTCCAATGAGACGTTGATAGGTGTCTAAACCACCCAATTTCGATAACGATTTCCCATGCTTTTCTTATTAGTTTTCTTGTAAATTTGTATGTTACATTTGCTTTTATTTCTCTTTAGGTATAATTGCTCGAATTTGATTAAAAGAAGAGAAAGGCGTCGAAATGGGACGTATTGGCTCCCGCGTTAAAGCTCATGTCAACTGAACCACGAGCCAAGTGGACTGCAGGTATTAGTGAAGACCAATTCATGGGCTTAGTACGTGAGTGGATTTCACCACCAAGGCATTGCACATGTGCAGTTGAAGAGGAGAAAAATTAGGTCTTATTACAAGCAGAGAGGGGATCGTGTCCTTCACCAGTTCAAGCCAGGAGACCTAACATTTCTTCTCGCTGCTTGCCAGAGATTGATATAGGGGTGTTCAGCAGAGATCAACAGCTTCACCGAGCCAGCAAAGAGAATGAGAAATGGGCAGAGTTTGGGTCAAATTCTGGAGCTAAAAGTCAGTCGACTGAGCTGGTTAAGTTGCAGATTCTGTTGGGTATTTGGATCAACTGGTGGCTCAAGTATGTGTAGTAATTATAGCTCAGGTTGCAGGCTGAATTGGGTTCGAATCGGATGAGGATTTGGTAAAGTTCTCGAGCAAGAAAACAACAAAGAACTGAAGTTGTTGATGTTCGCCTTGTGGGAATGTGTGGAAGGGGTTAGGTGATGGTGAATCGATGGATCTGGTGGTGATTGTTCAAATGGGTTAAAACACATTCCAGAAGTTTACAATCAGATGGAGTTATGTGTTGTATCCAAGTTTTGCAGGTAAAATGGAGAGTTCAGAAGATGTTTGTTTGACTGAAAACAACACCACCAGGTAATGGCACATAAATTGTTTGAGTAAAGGCCTGAATCACCACCTTCTTGTCAACTTAAAGCCTGTGTACAAGGGTCTTGCTGGAGTATGTTGTTGTAATGGTATTTGTGGGACTTTATGATGGGTTTTTAGAGATAATTGAAGTATGGGTCTGTGGAGTTTTGACAGAAAGGATACATGACATGCTATAAGTTGAGAGAACAAGAAAACTGGTTGTGTTGTGGTGGCTTTGAGCTCGAGTTTGGAGCTGAACTGAGCTCAATTTCAGCTGAAATATGATGCTGCTGTGGTTGAATTTGGTGGATTGTTTTACAGGGATACTGGTGGGTATTGTCGAAGGGAGTTAGGTCATTATAGCAGTCGGTAAGAATAGAGCTGGCAGTACAAGATGACTGGATTTCAGGGGAGTTGAGGCTGTTTACACAAGGAAGGACGTGATGCTGTTGATGCCGCGGTTGAATAATGGACTGTGCTGCTGTGAAATGCTGGGAACTGTTGCCAGGGAGCTGTGATCGAGACTGAAGAGTTCCGACTCAATTTAGAAGCTGAAGACACGCATGGAACAACAAACAAGGTGCTGTAAGAATCTGTGTTAGGTCCTGTCTCAATGTTGCAGAGACTAAGCCAAGTTTTGGAAAACAAAAACATGACCAGTTGTACCTGCTTGAATGCATCACCTTATAGCTGGTTTGCTGTGAGTTTGAAGTTTGTATGCAAGGCGTGTTTGGTAGTAGCTGGGGCGTGAGTTAGAAGTTACCAGGAGAGGAAACTTGGGTAGAAATTGGATAGAGATTGAGCCCGTTGTAACAGCTTGAGAACATGTCCAGTTGTCGATTGTTTTGGTTACTGAAGGACTGAGATTTGGAGGCCTGTAGGGTTTGGGTATGTTGAGAAGTGTGGGTGTTTATCTTAATTGCAATTTGTAGATGGGGAAAAACGATTTGCTAGTTTTTACGGAATTGAGGAGACGTCCGTGTGGAGACTCCTTGAACCGAGCGAAATGTTGAACCTCACACAGATGCACTACAAGAAGGGAGTGCTTTAAGTTCGAGAGATCAATATGTAGGACTCCGGCCTAAACCAAGAACAATGGCCGTTCCAGAGTCAATTCGGTCACAAGAGAGGATGGGTTGATCTGTATGAAGGAAGCTGAGAAATGTATGGGATGAATGGTGATTTGAGATTGTAGGTGTGTTGTGAATTCAGCGCAGGAAAATTCTGAATGATTGAATTTTACTCAATTGAGAGTGATTGCTCAGACGATGAGTTCGTGTAGACGAAATATTGTCTGTATGAACTTGTCGAGAAATTCTTATCCTTTTCAATCCTGATTCAGAGGTCTTTTATATTGCTAAATTGAAAACACCATGATCCCATGAAGTGTGACAGTTGCTGGAGTCAGAGAGTGGGGAAGTGGGAAATCATGTCAAAACCAGTTGCTCAGTGCGGAGACTTGGTTAATTTTCCACCCACTACTTTGCTGACTCTTCCAACTGATTGCACGACTTGCTCACATTCTCGTCGTGTGTTTAAACACACGTGCCGTAGACCACCAGACCAAAACCTTAGTTAATATCCCCCATGTGACACAATTGATGTCTCGTGATTGTGGAGTCAGTTGCTGAATTTATGGGACGATGAGTCATTGTATTGCTGAGTTGAACATAATTTGTAAATGTTATGAAACTCATGGATCGAACATGCATGCTGAGGCAAAAAATTCATTGTGAAATAAATATTGATAACTTGAGCAAACCGTGTTTCTGAATTGTTGAATATTTATAGTTGAACCAATATTCTTTAATATGAGCAAATATTGCTAGGTCGAGCAAATAATATTGCCGGTCTGAGCAAATATTGCTAGTCTGAGAAAATATTGCTCGATGAATTGTTGGTAGCAAGATCAAATAAAATACTAATTTAAGATACTGACTGCTGGGCCGAGTATAATAAATAAAAGTGTTGATCACGGGATCAACATAAAATTATCAGTATTTGAATCTGTTCAGAATTATGTTTTACAGAACTCTGGATTCAAAACCCTAATTTTAATGAATTGATGATTTATTGAAAATCAACCGCAGAGCGAAGCAGTGACCAGCTACATGGGATGATGAGTCTACCATGTAACACCCAGATGCTCGAATGAGCAAAATACCAAAGTCTCTTGAAGACCAGTTGGTGAAAGAATGATTAAATGCTGGTTTAATCATTTATTAAAATGATGCTCGTGTGAGCGACATGTAGTAAAACCTAGCCATGAAAAGATGAGGGACCGACCAAGAGGTCATGAGACCGGCCCTTGGCGGTCGTGGGACCAATTGATGGTCATTTGAGAAAACCCTCAATTGTTTGAAAAGAGTTTGGACCTAATACGTGCAATTGAGCAAATTAGGTCAAAATAACTAAAACATGTGGGACCGGCTGTTTGCAGGCCTTAGGGCCACCCTTGGTCGGTCAAGGGGATGTTCCCGTGTCACCATGGTGTTCGTGTCTCAGTCCTGAGAGTTTTGATATTTTCCGGTGCGCGTTTGAGCAACATTTCGAGAAAATATGCAGAATCCAGGGTTTTGCTGAAACTAGGAAAAATTCATGAGATGATGAAAAATAGTTACTAAAATAGGGGATTGCAAAGTGTGGGACCGTCCATGGCATGACCGGCCAGCTAGCAAGCTCGGTCCCGCAGCACTTTTCCCAATTTTGTACAATTTTCTGTATTTTTTCTTTGAGTTGAGGGAAATTCTATAAAAACCGAAGAATTTCATGAAATTAAGGAATTTCCATGAGATTAGGAAAATAAAATAATAATAAAATAGGGAATGATGGAGTGTGGGATCGGCAATGTCCAGGGCATGGTCGGCCGGCAAACAGGCACGGTCCCAGGGCACTCTTCCCAATTTTATATAATTTTCATGATTTTAGGAAAATATCATAAAATCAAGTGTTTTGTTGAAACCAAGGTATTTTGTTGAAGTCAGAGAGTTTTCATGGAATGAGGAAAACAAAACAAATAATAATAATAAAATAAGGGGCATGTGGGACCGACTAGGGCATGACCGGCCAGCTAGGGCATGTTCCCACGGTTTCCCTAAATTTATAATACTTTTCATGGGTTTAGGGAAAAATCATGAAATCATGGAGTTTTCATGGGATGAGGAAAATAATAAAATAATAAGGAACCATGAGGTGTGGGACCAGCCACGGCTAGGGCATGGCCGGCCGGCTAGTGGGCTTGGTCCCGCGACACCTTTTCCTAATTTTATTATTTCCTTGGCGTGCGGAAACACCATGAGACTGGGAGTTTCCTTGAAACGAAGGAGATTTGCTCAAATGAGAGAATTTTTATGAGATCAGGGAAAAATAATAAAATATAAAATTGGGTGTGGGACTGGTCACAGCGTGAGTGGGCGGATGATATGCCCAATCCCCTGGCGCCTTTGTTAATATTTTATTATTATTTTTTTCTTCTTATTTTGCATAGGTTCATCGTTCCTTCGTGTTCTGAAATGCTCGTTTGTGCATTCAGATGCTGGTCTGTGCATTATTGCTAAGTACACTTGCACCATTTTAGTCAGGGCTTATTCGATGCTCAGATGCCCGTACACTAAATATTAATCACTAACCCTTGGAATTATGCTGAGAAGAACCAGGAATTCAAGTGACGAAATATAACGAAGAATCGTAGAATATTGTTGGATATTCAGACGATTAGAGATAATTAATTGATTACTCTATACTAGCAGGCATGTTGTCTAGGAGCATTCATTATCTCAGAGTTGAGCAATATGAGCTTGTTGGAGTGTCATATTTCTCCTATATAGTCAGGGAAAACCTGGTTGCATCATGAAGACGTTGTTGCTCTATACTAGCAGACATGCTGTCTAGGAACCGCCCAATCTTTCGATTCTATACAGAAATAAGTACTGAAATTGCTCAGTATTCATGAAATGTGCCGTGGCCTCATCTAGGAGACTACACATCTACATATACTCTGAGAGACATCCTTCTCAGTCAGAGATTTATGGCATGAGCTTTCATGCTTTAATGAGAGACATGAGTCTCACTACTCATCCGATTGCTGGATCCAGAGTATGTATAATTATGGTTTTACGATTTTACCCTTGTCAAAAATCCACCATCTACATTAAGTCCCCTGCTTAGTGAGGGACAGTCATGTTCCTCAGTCAGCATTGAATGGTGATTTTCTAGGTACAGACAAAATAAGTAATTGAACTTATAAGATTAGATGTTACCGGATTTAAACTGAACGAACAAACCATGGTTTGAGCGCAAACCCCAGTGGCCTAATAGAGTGTCATCCATCGAGCATAAATTGGTGTAGAACCGCTGATTTGATGGTGGAACCTTGGTTGGTCTAGGATTCACGGGCCGGGCCCGAAAAGGAAATCCTTATGGGATTAGGTTTTGGAAATAAAATTTGATATAACAGGAATTACTCCCTTTTTTTTATTTCTCCCATAACCGACCACCATCTTCATCTCCTCTTCATCTTCACGTCCAAGCCTCAGGAGGAGCAGCAAAAATTCGTCGGAGTTGCCGTCACCGTCCGGCCAACTTCCGGCCGGCACCGACCAGGTAAATTTTTTTTTTCTTTTTTTTGCTGATTTCATGAGTTGTTGATGCTTTGATCATGTTAAAATTCTATACACGTAGTGTGAGTTTTGTAGAAAAACCCTTATTTTATTAAACGTATGTTCGTTCGATCATTAGTTCAAGAGACTAGCAACAATCCCTAACTTGAGAGAGATTTTTCTTTTGAAATAAACCTGTGTCCAGTGATAAAATTTTGTTTATGAGCTTTCATGGAAATCAAAACTTTATCTTAAAAGATGTGAACTTTTCACAAAACTGAAAGAAACCTTCGTTTCAAAGAAAAACGACCATACGAAGGAAAAGAGATTTTTTTTTTTTTCATTTCATGATACCGTGACATATTATGTGAAATATAATGCCATAAGTTGTACCTACGTGAGTTTGTTCACATTAGATAAAAATTTGAAAATTTACGTGAGTAATTCACGTAAATTATTGTTTTATAAAATCAAAACATGGGTTTTGAATAACCCTCCAAATTAGACAACTTATTTATGATGAAATATTGTCTTGGTGTAAATTTCATAGCTCAGTTGTGGATGTTTATACTATGAAAATTGTGTCTATGATTTTATGAAAAATCAGCTTCGAAAATTAATAAAGCTTCGTTCGTTATTGCAGGTTTCAAGGAACGAACTAATTTTGGAGCGTTAACTCTTGCGGCACAATCACTATTTTTAGTGGAATTGTAAAGACGTAAGAGTTAAGAATTATCATTTTTGTAGATGGATTTATTAGCATGTCGATAATTTTGTGCTCCTGGTTCCAGAAAATGACAACTTCCAGCAGCAGCAATTATGATTGTAGCTATCCCTCCATCTCTTCTGATGAGGATTCCAAAGCTTCTGCAGCCAAATCGAAAACTAAGACAACTCATGATGAGAGGGAAAAGACTAGCATACAACTGAACAACCGGAGAGTCACTTATGCTGAGCTTATGAACGAAAAGTCGAGACTGATGAAGCAGAGGATCACAAGCGTAGGAAGGATCGAATCCGGCGCAAAATACTAGCGGCAGAGGAGAGACGCCGATTCGTCGATGGGGTACGTTCTGACTCTGATGCTGACGCTTCCGAAGAGGAAACCACGTGGGTGTTACCAGAGCGCAAGATCAAGCCTGACCGGCGTACCAGGGAGCTCCAAAATACTATGAAACGAGTTGAAGTTGAACTTGAAGCTGAAGCAGAAGAATACTCGGACGATCCTCATACCCATACAGACTTCATCAATGGTCCTGATAGTGATTCCGACGAAGAGGAGGATTTCGAGAAGGACAGTGATGATGAATCTGACAGCTCGGATGCATCTGATGAGTAGCTTTACTCCTGATACTTTTTAAACATTTGAATGTTTTCTTAGCCTTCGTAGTAGACATATTGTTTGAAAAACTTCACCTAAGTATTGAGATTTTCCTTTTGAATTATAAATCCTTTTATTAATGTTGGTTCTTCTCGATTGAATCAAATAAAATGAGCCAATCCTCATACGCCGAACCCATTGTGTTCTCCCTTTACTTGCTTTACGGTTTCCATCTGTGAAAACATCCGGACACGTCGCAGAAGACATATAACACACAAGGCCGTGTGGCCTTCTGACCATGTCTAGCTTTGGTCAGTCCCCAGTGCATTATTTTCCTCCGCATCTCCAGTATTGATCTTGTTTGGGGATTAGGGTTTCACTAAAACTCGTAACTGAATTGACTATCTACAAAAGATAAGTACCAACCGTGCCTTGTATATACCTCCAAGATTTAGGGTTTAACATTTACGCAAATATTTCTTCCATTCCTGAGTTAGTTTCATAGAAGAAATTTCGATTGCAATACCTTCCATCATTATGTTTAGCGGTAGTACTTCTTCTCGAAACGAACTTCATTCGAAGCATGAAATAGAAGCGTCTATCTCGGTAAGTTGTATATCTTCTTCTTCTCTGTTTGATCAAGGTTATTGATCATAGGAAGATGATTTGTTGCAGGATAATCAAAAGAATCCTTCTTCTCACAATTCGATGCCCAAGCAGACTGTTAGAGCCCCTTCCCGGTATAGGTCGGCTCATGCTGAGGCTGGATCATCTGTAAGCAATCTTATAACTCTTGAAGCTTTACCATGCTCAATTTTGATAAAATTAAACACTTCTTAATTTCATCGCAGGCGGATGTTCGTGTCGTTGTTAATGCTAGAAGGAGAAGGAATGTAAAGTCTGTGACCGTGGTTGGGGTTGAAGATAGCAGCAACCGGGTCTGTGAAGACTCTGAAGAATCCGTGGAGGCTGAATACAGGGTTCATGCTCGTGAATATCCAACAACTGGACTCTTGTTTGAAGATCCTTTGATCAATACTTTCCCGGACAATGAGGTGGTCAGTGGATTCGTCATTCCCAAGTGTCACACGCCTCTTTACACCAAAATCTGGAAAAGATACGGGCATATTGCTACGACCGAAGTGTGGAAAGGTTTTCTACCAACCCTCCTGACTACAGTTGCAGGGTTGTTACCGATCATTGAGGAGATAGACCAGATGCGCCTGCGATATGTCAAGAATCAGGAACTGCACAGGTGGGATGAGATGATTTCGAACTGTGAGACATTGCGGTTCAATGTAGGCTGGCTTCTTCATCGGCTCGAGATGATCCAGATTCATAAGGCGGCGGAGGCTGCTGATGCAATTTCTGTGACCACTGCTTTACTGGAGGAGAAGATGCTCGCTTTGGAGTTGGAAAGGGTCGAGAAGGCGGTCCAGGATTTAAAGACGAAAACCAAAAATTTCCAGAAGAAACTTGACAGGGTTTCTTATAGATATTATCCATTAATGGACGGTTTGCTCTGAGTGAGCATTCGGGAGAGTTGAAGTGTAGGTTTTTGATAAGGTAGGATAATATGACAGAGGAATTTTGTTCAATTGATGGATGTTTGATGAACAAATGAGCATCTTGCATGCTTTTTGAAGGAAATAAATTACATTTGAGATGTGTTTGAATAATGGTAAAAGATTAATTATTTGTTGTTGATCAAGCATAATAGGCCTTGAGCCATTTGCCGTTGATAATATTTCCTTCTTTTCCTCCATTGACTGCTAAGATTTTATAGTATCCGCTAGACACTGCTTTGGCGATAACATACGGCCCTTCCCATTTCGGAGAGAACTTAGGAGCAGACATGTCTTGTTGAATGTGTTTTTCCGTCTTTAATACCAAATCTCCTACTTTGAAAGTTGGGGGCTATACCATTTTGTTGTAAGCTCTAGATATTCTCTGTTTGTAAGCCTCCACATACTTTTCTACTTTAGCTCTCCTCGATTCGAGCATGTCCAGTTTAGCAACTCTTGATTTGGACACTTCAGCTTCATCCCATCGTATTCCACTGGCCGCTGCAATCCTTGTTGAAGGAATTTTTATCTCAGCTGGGAGTATAGCATCAACCCCATAGACGAGCGAGTACGGTGATGTTCCAATCGAGCTCCTTGGTGCAGTCCCATAAGCCCACAAATCCATGGGTAATTGCTCATGCCATGATCGTGGGTTGTCATGAATCGTTCGACTGATAATCTGGATCAAAGTCTTGTTGGTACTCTCTGCTTGACCATTTCCTTGGGGATAGTATGGTGTGGAGAAAATCTGTTTGATCCCGTACTCCTTGAGAAATTTCTCCACATCCTTGTTGGTGAAAGGAGTCCCGTTATCCGTGATGATATGTTTGGGAACGCCGAATCTACATATAATGTGTTCTTTGATGAAAGATGCAATAGTTACTCCCGTAGTACCTCTGGGCGGGATTGCTTCGACCCACTTAGTGAAATACTCAGTAGCTGTGATGATGTATTCATGATGTTTTAAAGATGCTGGGTTGATCTTTCCGATGATATCAAGTCCCCAGCTATATAAAGGCCATGGACTATTCACAGAGTGTAATGGGAGACAAGGAATATGAATAAGGTTACCGTGGATCTGACATTGATGACACTTCTAAACGTACGCAGCTGCATCATCTTCCATAGTCGTCCAGTAATACTTCTCGTGAATTTGAAGAAACAATTTCTTTTTCCCCCGGTGTTCTCCTTCATGGGTTTCTTTCAGGGATGTCATAATTTCATCTCCGGCCAGGCATCTCAACAAGTCTCCTCCAAATCTTTTGCGGTACAGGATCCCGTCAAGAAAGACAAATCTTTTAGCTTTCTGAGTGAGTTTGATTGCATCTTTCTTTTCTGGTGGTGATTTGTTGTCTCGAAGGTATTCAATGTAAGGATGCCTCCAGTCCCCGGTGTGATGAAGTGTCAGGGCCTCTAAATGATGAGGAGGCGTCTGACAATTAGGACAAGATCCCTGCAAAGTTTTTGACTGTGCTTCCATGGAGGGCCAGTAATACCCGAGTCTTTGAAGTATTCTGTAAAGTGTTACCACCAGCGTCTGTCCACATACTTCTTGATGCACACTTTCGAGCTTTTCCTTCGCTTCTTCAACGCCAAGGCACCATGATAGAGAGGCATCAGGGTTGCGATGGTACAAGGCCTCGTGGATCAAGAAGAAGTTATTTAGCTCTTGAAGGCTGACTGTTCCTTCTGTAACGGAACTGCTCAGTTCATGAATAATAGGTGCTCTCCAGTCGTTTTCTTGAGAATCTTCAGTTTGACTAAGCCACGTGGATGATACAACTCGTCTTTGCACTATGATAGCTTTCTCCGACCCTTCTAATTGCAACTTGGAGGCGAGGTTTTCCAAGCAATCAGCATGTTTATTGTTGGTCCGTCCAGTATGAGTGATAGTCGCATCAGCGAAATGAGTTAGGAGTCGCTGCGCCTCAACCCTGAATGGAGAAAGCGTTATCTCCTTGAGAGAGTATATCACATTCATTTGATTGACTAGCAGTTTTGAATCTCCTCTGATCTCCAGATGCATCGTTCCTGCCTGTTTAGCTAAGGATAATCCTAGCAAGAAGGCTTCATATTCTTCTGAATTATTTGTACAGTGGAAGTCCAACTTAAATGAATGTGATAATACTTCACCAGATGGAGATACCAAGACTATGCCCGCTCCCCCAGTATCGTTGCTAGGAGTAGAAGATCCATCAAAGTACATCAGCCACGTTTCTTCCTTGACGACTGAAATTTCTGGAAATTCACCTGGTACATCGTCCTGTAATGTCGTGGAATCTTCTCCTGGAAAGGCAGCCAGTAAATCTGCTACCGCTTGACCTTTGATCGCTTTGGAAGAAACGCACACTATGTCGAACTCTGACATCTGAAGCAGCCATTTTGCAGGTCTTCCTATCAAAGCAGGTTTTAAGAGTAAAAACTTTTTGGGATCATCCTTGGAGACAAGCACGACTCTGTTGGACAACAAATAATGTCTGAACCTCTACATTGCATGAGCTAATGCCAGGCATGCTCTTTCAGCTTCCGGGTATCTGAGTTGAGCATCCTTCATGGTTCAGATATAATAGTAGATCAGATGTTCAACTCCTTATTCATCTTCTTGAGCTAGAAGTGCCCCGATAGAAACATCACTGGAAGCCGTGTATAATATCAATGGTCGTCCTTGTACTGGATATCTCATGACTGCGGGTGATAAAAGTATCTGTTGTATCTTCTGGAACGCCTCCTGCTGAACAGCTGTCTAGGTGAAACTTGCTCCCTTCTTCAGCAGAGGAGTGAACGAAGCAATAAGTTGAGACAATCCCGGTATGAAGCGTCTGATGTAATTTACCTTGCCCATGAAACTCTGTAGTTCCTTCACAGTGCGTGGAGGAGGCATAGCAGTAATGGATTTTGCTTTGTCTGGATCAACTTTGATCCCTTCGGCAGTGACCAAGAATCCTAGAAACTTCCCAGAAGAAACTCCGAAAGCGCATTTCAGAGGATTCATTTTCAACTTGTATTCTCTGCATCTTCCAAAAACTTGCCTCATAACTTCTAGATACGATGCTCGGGCTTTCGATTTCACCACAACGTCGTCGACATAGTCTTCTACTTGCTTATGCATCACATCATGAAATATTGTTTTCATGGCTCGTTGGTAGGTAGCACCTGCATTCTTAAATCCAAAGGACATCACAGTGTAGCGAAATTCCCAATGGGAGTGCGAAACGCGGTCTTGGCAGCATCATGTTCAAACATCTTGATCTGGTTGTATCCACTGTAACCATCCATGAATGAGAACATATCGTGGCCGCTGGTTGCATCGAAAAGCATATCAATGTTGGGTAAAGGAAAATCATCCTTTGGACAATATTTATTCAGGTTTCTGAAATCTACACAGCATCTGATTTGACCATTCTTCTTCTTAACTGGAACAACGTTAGCCAGCATGTTGGATGTTGAATAGGCTTGATAAATCCTGCTACTAGCAATTTCTGAATTTCGACTTTGATTTGTTCCTCGACCTCATGCCTGAACTGTCTAGGTGGTTGTTTGACAGCCTTGGAGCCATGAGTGATATGCAAACGGTGAGTGACCAGTTTTTCGTCCAGACCAGGCATTTCTTCATATGTCCAAGCAAAGATATCCTGATACTCTTTCAGAAAATTTATCAGGCCTGTTCGTTCCTCCAGTGATAGTGCAGAACTGATTAAGATTGGTCTCGGATCTTCTTCTATGCCGATGTTAACCGTTTCGAGATCATCAGTAGTAGAATTCGTGCCATCTTGCAACTATTGCGGAGCATCTTGAACCTCATCATCAGGTGATTGCTCGATCTGACATGATTCATTAGTGCGGGGAGATTCTTGACCTATCTCCCCTATTAATTGCTAATATTTGCGCCGCCGATAAATGACCCTCCCTTTTGCATCATGGGTTATCATAAAATTGGATCTTGGGGTCGTGACCTGGTCCTTATGGCGTTTGACCGGTGTAGCAGGTGATTTGACTGGTTCTGATTCTGAAGGTAGTGATGATGCGTTAGCAGCTGCTTCAATAGTCTTCCAACTTAGAAGTGGAGTGTTGTAGATCTTCTTAGGAGGTTCAGGAATGCTTCTCTGGGGTTTAATAAATTCATCATCATAGGCCAGAGCGTAAGGAGATGATGAAGCGGCTATGTGAACGATCTTGTTGTTGAGTAAAGCCTTCATACGTTGATGGTAGGTTGAGGGAACCACCTTATTCTTATGGAGACATGGTCGCCCGAGTATCATGTGATAGTCAGGTTCTTGCTCGATCACATGAAACTTCACTTTTGATTGAATAGGCCCTACCCTCAAATCTATATATGCATATCCATATGTATGACTCTGGCTTCCTTCAAATCCTGTCATTAGAATGGGATGACGAACAATTTTACCTTGTGGGAATCTGGCCATCTTGAGAGTTTTCATAGTGACAATGTTTGTGGAAGCGCCTGTATCAACGAGAGTCCTCCTAAATTCAGAGCCTTTGATAAAACCAGTCACGTACAAAGATCGATTATTTCCTTCATCTGCCATGCGATCTTCTTCTCCAAAAGTGATGTTGTCGATTGAATGTTCGGTCGCCAGGGATATTTCTTCGACTGTTGGGGTTGGTGAAGTTATTTGCATGTCAGATGATATCTGGTTGAGTGCAGCAAACGTATCTGTACGATGCTCCCTGGAAAAATGTAAAAGTGCACACAAGTTTTCGATCAATTGTGCAACTTTCTGATCCATCGGCTTCTCATAAGTAGTGAAACTATTGGTTTGAGGGTTGGGTGACGAATCAGTCCCCGGTGTTGGGACTTCTGAAGTGGAGATGTCGCTTAACTCAGATGTCAGTTTGATGAGAAAATCGAGTATGTGGTTCATCGTATTCTTCATCAGATCCATGTTCCTAGTGTGAATTTCCAGCATCTGAGCCAATTCTGTCAGAGTCGGGGTTCCTCCGCCTTCCGTGCCGTCAGATGTAACACTAGAAAGAGGAACATCGCTATTTGAAAGGTTCTGGATCATGTTTGAATCAGTTGACTTAGTCCTAAGACCAACCATCTTGTGGAGTTGTGAGATTTCAACCGAGAGATTAATCTCCCACTGTGGTCTCCAATCTGTAGATGGGGAAAAATGATTTGCTGGTTTTTACGAAATTGAGGAGCCGTTCGTGTGGAGACACCTTGAACCGAGCGAAATGTTGAACCTCATACAGATGCACTGCAAGAAGGGAGTGCTTTAAGTTCGAGAGATCAATCTGTAGGACTCCGGCCTAAACCAAGAACAATGGCCGTTCCAGAGTCAATTCGGTCACAAGAGAGGATGAGTTGATCTGTAGGAGGGAAGCTGAGAAATGTGTGGGATCAACTATGATCTAAGATTGTAGGTGTGTTGTGAATTCAGCGCAGGAAAGTTCTGAATGATTGAATTTTAGTCAATTGAGAGTGATTGCTCAGACGATGAGTTCGTGTAGACGAAATATTGTCTGTATGAACTTGTCGAGAAATTCTTATCCTTTTCAATCGTGATTCAGAGGTCTTTTATATTGCTAAATTGAAAACACCATGATCACATGAAGTGTGACAGTTGCTGGAGTCAGAGAGTGGGGAAGTAGGAAATCATGTCAAAACCAGTTGCTCATTGTGCGGAGAGTTGGTTAATTTTCCACCCACTACTTTGCTGACTCTTCCAACTGATTGCACGACTTGCCTCACATTCTCGTCGTGTGTTTAGACACACATGCCGTAGACCGCCAGACCAAAACCCTAGTTAATATCCCCCATGTGACACAATTGATGTCTCGTGATTGTGGAGTCAGTTCCTGACTTTATGGGACGATGAGTCCTTGTATTGCTGATTGAACTTAATTTTCAAATGTTTTGAGACTCATGGATCGAACATGCCTGCTGAGGAAAAAATTTCATTGTCGAATAAATATTAATAACTTGAGCAAACCGTGTAGATGAATTTTTGAATATTGATAGTTGAACCAATATTCTTTAATCTGAGAAAATATTGCTAGTTCGAGCAAATAATATTGCCGGTTTGAGCAAATATTGCTAGTCTGAGCAAATATTGCTCGATGAATTGTTGGTAGCAAGACCAAGTAAAATACTAATTTAAGATACTGACTGCTGGGCCGAGTATAATAAATAAAAGTGTTGATCACGGGATCAACATAAAATTATCAGTATTTGAATCTGTTCAGAATTATGTTTTGCAGAACTCTGGATTCAAAACCCTAATTTTAATGAATTGATGATTTATTGAAAATCAACCGCAGAGCGAAGCAGGGACCAGCTACATGGGATGATGAGTCTACCATGTAACACCCAGATGCCCGAATGAGCAAAATACCAAAGTCTCTTGAAGACCAGTTGGTGAAAGAATGATTAAATGTTGGTTTAATCATTTATTAAAATGATGCTCGTGTGAGCGACAGGTAGTAAAACCTAGCCATGAAAAGATGAGGGACCGACCAAGAGGTCATGAGAACATCGCTTGGTGGTCGTGGGACCAATTGATGGTCATTTGAGCAAACCCTCAATTGTTTGAAAAGAGTTTGGACCTAATACGGGAAATTGAGCAAATTAGGTCAAAATAACTAAAACATGTGGGACCGGATATTTGCAAGCCTTAGGGCCACCCTTGGTCGGTCAAGGGGATGTTCCCGTGTCACCATGGTGTTCGTGTCTCAGTCCTGAGAGTTTTGATATTTCCCGGTGCGCGTTTGAGCAACATTTTGAGAATATATGCAGAATCAAGGGTTTTGCAGAAACTATGGAAAATTCATGAGATGATGAAAAATAGTTAATAAAATAGGGGATTGCAAAGTGTGGAAACGGCCATGGCATGACCGTCCATCCCCGCATCACTTTTCCCAATTTTATATAATTTTCTGTATTTTTACTCTAATTTGAGGGAAATTCCATAAAACTGAAGAATTTAATGAAATTAAGGAATTTCCATGAGATTAGGAAAATAAAATAATAATAAAATAGGGAATGATGGAGTGTGGGACCGACAATGGCCAGGGCATGGCCGGCCGGCCAACGGGCACGGTCCCAGGGCACTCTTCCCAATTTTATGTAATTTTCATGATTTTAAGGAAATATCATAAAATCAAGAGTTTTGTTGAAACCAAGGTATTTTGTTGAAATCAGAGAGTTTTCATGGAATGAGGAAAACAAAACAAATAATAATAATAAAATAAGGGGCGTGTGGGACCGGCTAGGGCATGGCTAGCCGGCTAGGTACCAGTCCCACGGTTTCCCTAATTTTATAATACTTTTCATGGGTTTAGGGAAAAATCATGAAATCATGGAGTTTTCATGGAATGAGGGAAATAATAAAATAATAAGGAACAATGAGGTGTGGGACCAGCCACGGCTAGGGCATGCCGGACGGCTAGTGGGTTTGGTCCCGCGACACCTTTTCCTAATTTTATTATTTCCTTGGCGTGCGGAAACACCATGAGACTGGGAGTTTCCTTGAAACGAAGGAGATTTGCTCAAATGAGAGAATTTTCATGAGATCAGGGAAAAATAATAAAATATGATAAAATATAAAATTAGGCGTGAGACTGGTCACAACGTGACTGGCCGGCTGGTGAGCCCAGTCCCCTGGTGCCTTTGCTAATATTTTATTATTATTATTTTTCTTCCTATTTTGCATAGGTTCATCGTTCCTTCGTGTTCCGAAATGCTCGTTTGTGCATTCAGATGCTGGTCAGTGCATTATTGCTAAGTACACTTGCACCATTTTAGTCAGGGCTTATTCGATGCTCAGATGCCCGTACATTGAATATTTATCACTGAATTGAAGAACCATGAATTGAAGTGACGAAATATAACGAACAATCGTAGAATATTGCTGGATATTCAGACGATTAGAGATAATTAGTTGATGACTCTATACTAGCAGGCATGCTGTCTAGGAGCATTAATTATCTGAGAGCTGAGCAATATGAACTTGCTGGAGTGTCAGATTTCTCCTATATAGTCAGGGAAAACCTGGTTGCATCCTGAAGACGTTGTTGCTCTATACTAGCAGACATGCTGTCTAGGAGCCGCCCAATCTTTCGATTCTATGCAGAAATAATTACTGAAATTGCTCAGTATTCATGAAATGTGTCGTGGCCTCAGCTGGGAGACTACACATCTACATATACTCTGAGAGACATCCTTCTCAGTCAGAGATTTATGGCATGATCTTTCATGCTTTAATGAGAGACATGAGTCTCACTACTCATCCGATTGCCGGATCCGGAGTATGTATAATTATGGTTTTACGATTTTACCCTTGTCGAAAATCCGACATCTACACAATTACAGGTGCATGAGAATATAAAAGAGGCGCAAGTTTCAGAAAATAGCTACCTTTCGTCACCAGTTATTACACCTGCAAAGTGCTTGATAGAAGTTCAGAAAGAGAGCTGCCTGAAGCTACCATCTTTTACACAGCAACAACTCTGGTTTGCTGCCCGGTTTATTCTCAACTTTTTTTTCTTCTAAACAATCTTTGAGCCATTGGTTTTATTGTTAAGAACTTATGACTATGAGTAGCTAAGACTATCTTTTGATTAAGGGCGATTTCAAAGCCCGGAGTATGAACTTATAATCGATATCCAATAGCTTCTTCTTTTGCCATTATTTTCGTTATTGTTTGATTTCTACCATGCTAATATTGTTTATGAGTTATGTATTAATTTTTTAAGTTCGAAATTGAATGATTAATTCATACCTCTATTTCTAGTTTAAAATTTCTTCGACCCGTAATTGTCTAGAAACTATAAATGCAAGTAGCGATATATGGGTATTGATGATGTGACTTTATTAAGTACCCATATGTAGAAATTGACACTAGTAGGTGATTCATGCTCTAAGTTCATCACTATGAGAAACCTTATCTCACAAAACTTAGTGCACTTATTTAAATCATACCTAGTAAGTGTACCTCTAGGTAACTTGAATAAGTAGAAGTCGGTAGTCGAGCGCTTCCGTATCCGGTGAACTTAGGAGATATTAACGGAATAGTTGAGCGTACTAATTATTTTAGGGTTGTTAGTAACGAGATAATGCGAAGAACGTGGTTATATGTCCATTAGGTTTATATTCGGTGGTTTAGAATGAATCCTTGATCAATCTCATCTCATATTTGAATACAACATTACAATTTTCAGATTTTCTACAAAAAAATAATCTTGCTAAGAGTAATTCTATAACAACTTTTTGCTCAAATACCTCCCTTGGGACGAATCTGCTTTCATTATATTACTTGCTAGTGTAAAGAGAAGTAGAAAATATTATTTGCGAGTTAACACCTCGTCAAAATTGGCGTCGCTGCTGGGAGGCAGTGGCAAGTTTAGTTGTTATTTTGTTTTAATTCTTAGTTGTTACTTTTGCTTTTAGTTACAATTTCAGTTAACTAAATCACTCTTTTAGAAATCTTATTTCAGGTACTATTTCTTTGGTGAATGCGTGGACAGGACAAAGAGGAAGACAACACAATGGGAGCTCCACCACCTGCTCCAAGAACACTAAAGGAACTCACTTCTCCAAACCTTGACCATCAAGCTCTATGTATTCAGCTGGATGGAACCACTGAATTGAAGCCGCAATTGATTCACTTGTTGCCTAAATTCAGAGGTTTAGCGGGAGAAGATCCTAACCCTCACTTGCAATAATTTCACCATGTTGTGACTAGTTTGAAGCAAGTAACTGCAGATGGTGATACGGATATGATGACATCCTTTCCGTTTTCACTTATAGACTCTGCAGGAGATTGGTCGTACTATTTACCTCCTGGAAGTATAACCACATGGAATGAGATGAAGAAGTTATTCCTTGAGAAGTATTTTCCAGCATCAAAATCAATAGTTATTCGCAAGGAGATTTGTGGTATTAGGAAAGTATCCGGAGAGACTCTATATGAGTATTGGGAGCGCTACAAGAAGCTTTTAGCTAGCTGTCCACACCACCAAATCAATGATCAACTTGTCATTCAATACTTCTACGTGGGATTGCTTTCTAATGAGAGAAATTTGATTGATGCCGCAAGTGGTGGTGCACTCGCCAACAAGACCATTGTTGAAGCTACAAGTTTGTTAGAGAACATGGCTGCAAACACTCAACAATTCTACACTCGAGGTGAACCAATGGCAGTGATTCTTCATATTTGGAATATAGGATGGGTAGCATGGAGAGGATGATGCAACAAATAGCAGCGGTTGTAATACCATCATACACCGAAGAAGTTGAGCAAGCAAGTGCTATGTACCAAAATCAGCAAAGGCCAAGATATGATCTGTATTCCAGCACATACAATCCGGGTTGGAGAGATCATCCAAATTTCAGCTAATCCAACAAGCAAGCCGCAGTTTCCAATCCTCCTTTCAATCAACAAGGTGGGTACCAATTCTAGCAAAGGCCGCAACAAGAATCTCAAGGCATGAGTATAGATGACAAGCTGAATCTCATTCTCAACACAATGACGCAAGATAAGCAAAAGACGGAGATGGCCATGAAGGACATGCAAACACAAATGGCTAGCTACTACCGTGAGAAAATTGGAAGAACAAGCAGCTGGAAAACTTCCTTTGCAACCATTGAATCCTGGGGAGACTGTCAATCCTATTGAGTTGTGAAGTGGGAAACAAGTAGAGAAACCAGCAACATCATCAGAGTCCTATGAACGTGATTTAGAGAAAGAAGTGGACGAAACAGTCCCTAATAAGGCTGATTCGGTAACAAATTTTAACTCTAAACCTCTTGTTTCTACTTATGCTACTCCTCCGCCTTTTCCCAGCAGGTTTGCAAAGTAAAAGAAGGAGACGTTGGACAAAGAGATATGGGAAATCTTCATGAAGATAGAAGTGAATATTTCACTAATTGAGGCGATAAGGCAGGTTCCTCGCTATGCAAAGTTCTTGAAGGAATTGTGTACGAACAAGCACAACTTGACCGGTAATGAGGTAATGAGTGTGGGGAAGAATGCTTCGGAATATCTTCAAAAGAAACTCCCACCTAAATTGAAAGATCCCGGTAGTTTTATTGTACCTTGCACAATTGGTAAAACAAGATTTACAAAAGCTTTGCTAGATTTAGGAGCATCTATTAATGTTATGCCTGCTTCAGTTTATGAATCGTTAAATCTTGGTCCTCTCAAAAGTACCGACGTAGGTATTCAACTTGCATATAGATCTAATGTTTACCCGAAAGGGTTGTTGAAGATGTTTTGGTGCAGGTCAATGAGCTTATATTTCCTGTAGACTTCTATGTTCTTGATATGAGTGATGAAAATTCATCCTCTTCTACACCTTTGCTGTTGGGTAGACTATTTATGAGAACTGCTAGAACAAAGATAGATGTTTTTGAAGGCACCTTGACTATGAAATTTGACGGAGAGGTTGTACGCTTCCACATCTTTGAATAGATGACATATCCGAGTGATGTGCACTCATGTTTTGCTGTTGAGGAGGTTGATTCTGGCTAAGGATGTGTGCAAGTAAAAAGTCAGGCTGACGACTTTAAACCAAGCGCTAAATGGGAGGCAACCCACCGGTTTTGTGCATCTATCTCTATATTTTTATTTCTTAAGTCTTTTATCTTTATTTTTCTTATTTTGGATATTTTCATATCAAAACTCCAACTCTTATATATTTTTGAACAATTTAGAATAAACACTAGCCTTTCTAAGTAGATGGAATTTTTTCTTGACGATCAGGTATATATTGGATGAGTTGGGATTAAATGCCAACTAAATAGCTTGTTTATTGTTCATCCTCTATTGTTCAGAAGTAGCTATTAGTTGGAGTATCGGTATTGTAGTTATATTCCTATATCTTTTATTTTCTTATTTTGCATATCATTTTAGGAATTTCCCACATTGAACTTTACTTTTAATGACTAAATTTTACATTGAGGACAATGTAAAGTTTAAGTGTGGGGGAGTATTTGTGTAGTTTGTATGTAGAGTTTGATGCCTTTAAAAAAAATAGAAATTTTTTTAAAGAAATTTCTTTATAAATTCCGGAATCTAGAAACTTGTGCCTTCAGGATGACACTAGACAATATGAGTGGATGAAACCATCTTGATTACAGGAGTTGAGGAACCCATTAACTAAAAGGACATAGCTCAGGTATTAGAAATAACATGATAGTTGTTACCATATCTCGGAATCGTCACCATATCACCTTCTATTTTTATTTTTGCAAACTTTTTGTTTCTCTAAGTGATTTGGTACTAACATCGAATTGTTATTATTGCTAGGATGAAATAGAGTGATTGAGTTACTAACAAAAAAAAAGAGACCAGACCAATTAGACCAACCGGTGTATATATTAAAAAAAATGAATAAAAAAATGACACTTGGATAGCAATATATGTGTGTTATCCCTGTCTATGTCGCCTAAACAAGCGTGGAACGCAGGATCCATGGGAATTACCATGTAATCTGCTGACAAGAAGCATGCGCTTGGATCCAAAAGATCTAATCATGCTGTCAATTCAAAAAAAAAAATTAATCATTATCATTGTTCAATAAAATCGACTGATGGTTCCCTTGTATTTGCCAGACGAGTTGATCTAGAATTAGGATTATCGGCCACTGATTCTCGTGTATATGCCAGCTGAGTTGATATTAGAATTCAGACCAGTATCTCAATCCATTAGGTCATAGGTTCATCTTTGCGGTGACCTTCAGACAGATATGGGAAACACCGTTCACTTTAGTTAACATTCGCAAACATTTATCTCTATATCCATCTTCTTAATCTATTCATGTGTGATTGTGGTTAGTTAGATTCCGAGTATTGTGGTTTGTTCGACTTTTTGAGTAGAGCTTTATTTACTTATATATTAGATTGGATTTGCATCAGGGTACCTCCTCCTGTAGTCATTGTGGATTCGTTCATAGATTCTTCACAGGTAGTTGGAATTTGGAGTAAAAGGTTTTGTAGGTACACCTCTTGTAAACCTTCACGAGACTAAAAATCGTCCGCTAGGGACACCTAGGGGTTTAAAGGCTTGTTATACATGCTAAGTGTGACCGTAGCCTCGAAGAAATAGAGTTGTTGTATTTTGGTTTTGTTTTGTTTGCTCGAGGACTAGCAAAGATTAGGTGTGGGGGAATTTGACAGGTGTCTAAACCACCCAATTTCGATAACGATTTCTCATGCTTTTTTTATTAGTTTTCTTGTAAATTTATATGTTACATTGGCTTTTATTTCTCTTTAGGTACAATTGCTCGAACTTTATTAAAGGAAGAGAAAGGCGTCGAAATGGGACGTATTGGCTCACGCGGTTAAAGCTCATGTCAACTGAACCACGAGCCAAGTGGACTACAGGTGTTAGTGAAGGCCAATTAATGGGATTAGTACCGGAAGGGCTAACTTGTACTAGCTGAAAGAAGAAAATGTGAGTGGATTTCACCACCAAGGCATCACACATGTGCAGTTGAAGAGGAGAAAAAATAGGTCTTATTACAAGCAGAGAGGGGATTGAGTCCTTAATCAGTTCAATCCAGGAGACGCAACATTTCTTCTCGTTGCTTGCTAGAGATTGATATGGGGGTGTTCAGCAGAGATCAAAAACTTTACCGAGCCAGCAAAGAGAAAGAGAAATGGGCAGAGTTTGGGTCAAATTCTGTAGCTAAAAGTCAGTCGACCGAGCTGCTAAAGTTGCAGATTCTGTTGGGTATTTGGTGATGAATTATTGAAGATGAAGGAAAAGATTCTTTGATTTCTTTAACAAGAGAAGAATACAATGTACTTATAGTCAATAGTCACAGAACCGACTATGACATTACACTAAACGTAAAAGTAGGAAAGAGTGACTGGTAGGTAACCTGTACGGACAAGTACAACTTATACACAGTTGTCACTAACAGAAAATAATAATAACACACATTAATAAGTTCAGGGCACTCCTAGACTAGCTATAGCTGCAATACTTCTATCATCCCCCCTCAAACTGAGCTGCGAAGGATCTAGAACACTCAGTTTGTTCCTTTGAAATTCAAACCTGGATGTTGTTAAACCTTTTGTGAAAACATCAGCAATTTGATGATCTGTAGAAACATAGAAAACCTGCAAAGATTTAGACTGATGTAGTTCTCGAATAAAGTGAAAATCGATAGCAACATGCTTCATTCGATTATGAAGAACAAGATTTGAAGCTAAGGCCATGGCCCCTTTGTTGTCACATCCCACAGAAGGAGAAGTATCAAGAAAAACACCCAAATCCTTCAGTAGCCGACAGACCCCAAGAACCTTAGCTGCAATATGAGCTAATGATCTGTATTCAGCTTCTGTTGAACTCCT
Source organism: Papaver somniferum (assembly GCF_003573695.1). Lineage (NCBI taxonomy): Eukaryota > Viridiplantae > Streptophyta > Magnoliopsida > Ranunculales > Papaveraceae > Papaver > Papaver somniferum. The sequence goes on from NC_039364.1 coordinate 208,677,903, forward strand.
AGCAACTGTTAGTTGCTTCTTAGAAGACCATGATATAGGGTTAAAGCCAAAGAATACACAATAGCCACTAGTATACCTTCTATCATCTGGATTCCCATCCCAGTCCGAGTCAGAATAAGATGGAAATGCTTGTAGACTTTTTTGGAGAACAATACCAAAGTAAATAGTGCCTTTAAGATATATGAGAATCCTTTTGGCAGCAGTGAGATGAGCTGAAGTTAGTTGACTCATATGTTGACAAACCTGATTAACTGAGTAGATAATTTCAGGTCTTGTCCAAGTGATGTATTGTAATGCACCAACAAGTGATCTATATTCTGTAGGATCAGACAATAATTCTCCATTTGTTGAGCTGAGTTTACTATTTGTTATAACAGGTGTAGAACAAGGTTTAACTCCCATCATGTTTGTTTTCTTGAGAAGATCAAGAACATATTTTGACTGAGATAAATGAATAGATGAATTGTTTCTCTTAATCTCTAGACCTAATAAGAAATAATGAATTTGTCCAAGATCTTTAACTGGAAATTATGTACTCAAGGAAGATATAACTTGATCACAAAATGAAGAAGAAGATCCAGTTATCAAAATATCATCCACATAGATAAGAACAATAGTAATCTGTGATCCTGATTTGTGGATGAATAGTGAAGTATCAGCTAAAGAAGTAGTGAAGCCTAGAGATAGAAGAGTATTCATCAACTTTTCATACCATGCCCTTGGTGCCTGTTTAAGACTATAAATTGATTTATGTAATTGACAAACATAATCAGGATGATGTTTGTCTTGAAATCCAGGTGGTTGAGTCATGAAAACAGTTTCATTTAGATCCCCATGCAGAAATGCATTACTTATGTCTAACTGTTTAACAGACCAATCATTATGAACAACCAAAGAAAGAACTAACCTTATGGTAGTAGGTTTTGCAACTGGACTGAATGTCTCAGTGTAGTTAAGTCCTTCTTGCTGGTTATAGTCTTTAGCTACAAGTCTGGCTTTCAATCTCTCAATAGTGCCATCAGGATTGTACTTCACTTTGAAGACCCATTTACACCCTACTACATTTTGAGATGGATGAGGTGGTACTAAAGACCATGTACCTGCATCTTTGAGAGCTTAATATTCTTTGTGTAATGGAGGTATCCACATTGGATTCTTAATAGCTTGAGAATAAGAAGTAGGTACTGGAGGTGTAATGTTGGTCAAAAATGCAGCTGGGAGAGGATATTTGGTAGCAAAATACACTTTTGGTTTGAAAATACCATGTCTTGATCTAGTTGTCATATTATGTCTAGATGTTGAAGCATGAACAGGTACCTCAGAGGAAGAAGTAGATGTAGATGGTGAGGAAGAAGTACATACTAGTGGAGATACTTCTGTAGCTGTAGAAATATGATTGTTTGACTGAATGATAGAAGCCTCTGGAAGTGTTGAACTGTGAAACTTGTCAGGTTGTGTTGCAGGAATTGCTTGCATCTGTGAGTTTTCATTTGCATTATGAAAGTATTCTTTTGATGAAGATGGATTTGAAACATCAAAAAGTTTACAGGCAAGAGCTAGAAAGTGATGTTCATCAAATTGAACATGTCTAGATAGATAAACCCTTTTAGTTTGAGGATCAAAGCACCTATATCCTTTGTGAGACCGAGAATATCCAAGAAAAATGCAGAGCTTTCTTCTTAGAGAAAGTTTGTTCTGAGCATAAGGTTGTAACCATGGATAACAAGCACATCCAAAGACTCTCATATTTGTATAAGTTGGAGAAGAACCATAAAGAACTTCATATGGATAAATAAAAGACAAACTTGCAGTTGGTAGCCTGTTGATGAGATAATTGGTTGTCTGAAATGTATCTACCCAGAAAGAATCAGCTAAATTAGCTTGAAGCAATAAAGTTCTTCCAACTCCAACTAAGTGTCTATGCTTTGATTCAGCTACCCCCATTTTGTTCTGGAGTATGAGGACAACTATATTGATGAATAACTCCAAAAGAAACTAGAAATGTGTGTAATTATGTATCTATAAAGTCTCCCCCTCCATCTGTTCTTATTGTCTTAATCTTCAGTTCAAAATAGTTTTGTATTTGAGTAGCAAAGTTAACAAACACTGAGGCAAAATCAGATTTTCTTATTAAGGGAAAGATCCAACAATATTTAATGTAATCATCAATGATGTTACAATAGTAATTATAGCCACTATTGGATGATACATGACTAGGAACCCACAAATCCATGTGCAATAATTGCAATGGTTTATTTGACACGGAACAAGAAACTTCAAATGGTAGTCTATGTGATCTACCTAGCTGACAATCAGTACAAAAGATAGGCTGTTTTGAAAGATTAACATCTAACCTATGACAAACTCTTTGTAAAGATTAAAAATAAGGATGTCCAAGAATTTTGTGTAGAGTTGAAGCAGAAACTTTGACAGCAGCAATAACTGTAGTGGAAGTATCATCTGAATGAGAAGAATATGTTGATGAAGCTCTAGATGTATCAGAAAAATGCATTGGATAAGGGCCATTCCTACTCTGCCCTTGGAAAATACTCCTCCCAGATTTGAGATCCTTAATATAGAATTTGTCAGCCTCAAAAGTTATACTACAGTTATTAACCTTAGTAAACTTATGTACTGAAAGTAACTTGTGAGAATAAGTAGGTACATGTAATATAGTTGGTAAAACAACTCTATTATTATGTAAAATTTTTGTAAAAGTACCTATGTCAGATATTGACATACCTTCACCACTTGCTGTAGAAACTTGTTCATTCCCATTATAAGAGTGGCACTCAGTTAAGTCAAAAGAATATGAAGTTATATGATTTGTTGCACCACTATCAGCATACCATGGGTTTTCACCAAGAACGTCAGCTGAAGCCATCATAGCATGTAAATTCTATGGAACTGGCCTGCCTTGGTATGAAAAATTCATCCTGTGATGACATTCAATAGCAGAATGACCAGCTTTAAAGCATATCTGACAATAAACTGGATTTTGAGAGAATCTTGGTGCAACAGGAGAGGTAAAAGGATTTCTCATTGGGAAATTGGATGTTGATGAAGTAGAAGGGGATGTATTGTTGTATGAAGTAGAAAGTGATAAATTTTTGTATGAAGGTGTTGTAAGAGGTGTATGGTCTAAATTATGGAGAAAATCTGGGTGGAAGATATGGTTGAGGAGGGAATCTTGGTGGATAGGAGGGTTTGTATGGTCTATAAGCTGCAAATGCTTTTGATTCATCAGGAAGAACATCTGACTTAGATCTATCCTTTAAGATAATTTCTTCACTCAGTAGAAGACTATAAAGTTCTCCATAGTAACATGTGGATTTCTAACTCGAATCGAAGTTGAGAAAGAATCAAACATTGAGTTAAGACCATTGAGAATGTAAACTATCATCTCACTATCACCAATTTTAGATCCAGCTGCTGAAAGAGAATCTGAGATTTTCTTGATTTCATTCAAGAAGTTGATGATAGAGGTATTACCTTGTTTAAGAGAAGACAATTTCATCTTGAGTTGAAAAACGTGAGTTGAAGAAACAGCTGCAAATCGTTCTTCAATTGATTTCCAGAGATCAAAAGATGTTGTTGGTCCTGTAACATATGAGATGACATTTTCTGAGATAGTCGACTGAATCCAGATAATTAGGGTTTGATCTTCAGCATTCCAATGAGTGTATTCAGGATTAATCGTTTCTTCAGGATCAGCATTACGATCAGCATACACAAATTTGAGTGGACAAGGATATGAGCCATCAATAAAACGAAGAACATTAAATCTTTTGAATAAAGGTAAAAGTAAAGCTTTCCATGTTAAAAAATTATGATCTTGTAGTTTTAAAGGTACTATGTTAGAGATAGTATTGAGAGATCTTTGAAATGTTGGATTCCATTGAAGAAATAGTGAAAGAAAATCAAGAAAAATTGCAGGTATTGAAGAAACAATTTTCTGGTTTTAATGGTGGAAGCAAAAGAAATGGAAATTAGGATCTTATGGCTCTGATACCATGATGAATTATTGAAGATGAAGGAAAAGATTATTTGATTTCTTTAACAGGAGAAGAATACAATGTACTTATAGTCAATAGGCACAAAACCGACTATGACATTACACTAGTAGGAAAGAGTGACTGGTAGGTAACCTGTACGGACAAGTACATCTCATCCACAATTGTCACTAACAGAAAATAATAATAACACACAGTAATAAGTTCAGGGAACTCCTAGACTAGCTATAGCTGTATTACTTCTATCATTTGGATCAACCGGTGGCTCGAGTATGTGTAGTAATTGAGAAGGCTTTTGACAATCTGAACTGGAATTGCATAGACATCACTCTGGAAAGGTTTGGTTTAGTATGAGGTGGAGGAGCTGGATAAAATGGTGTATTTCTACTCCAAGATTTGCAGTTTTATTGAAAGGAAAAGCAACTGATTTATTCAGAAGTCAGAAAGGCATAAGACAGGGAGATCCTATCTTTCCTTTTATTTTCATTTTAGTTGCTGAGATTCTTTCTCTCATGCTCAAAAAAACTGCTTCTGATGATTTAATCTCTATGGTTTCAAAGTTTCTCAAAATGGAACCACAATAAGTCAGTTGCAATTTGCAGATGACCTTGTGGTGTTTCTCAAGGATGATGAAATGCATGTTCAAAATTTGAAGCATATTTTGACTGCTTTTGAGATGATTTCTGGTCTAAAGGTAAATTATAGGAAAAGCACTATGGTAGGTCTAGGCCAGTTACATAATGGAGAAGTTTGTGCTGATTCTTTTGGATGTTCAAGTTCTCAATTACCAATGAATTATCTTGGTATCCCCATAGGCAGTAAGTATAAAATCAAAGTGGTGTGGTCTGAGATCATTCTTAGAGTTCAACAGAAATTGGCAGCTTGGAAAAAAATTTATTTATCTAAAGGTCAAAGACTCATAATGATTCAAAGTGTTATTGCTAGCTTATCAGTTTACTATTTATCAATGTTTCAAATGCCTATATCAGTTACAAAGGATCTGGAAAGAATAATGAGAAGATTTCTTTGGGGTTCAAGTAATTCTGTGAAGAAGAAAAGTTGGGTAGCTTGGTCTAAGGCCAATCTACCTAAATCCAGGGGAGGAGTAGGCATAAAGAAATTGCAAATTGTCAACAAGGCTTTACATGCTAAATGGATTTGGAATATGGCTCTGAAAAACAAGTTCTATGGAGAAATATTATCAATCAAAAATTTGGGGGTGATGTTGAGGCATTATTTCCAAATCAGCACAATAGAGAAGTTTGTCACAGTCTTTGGCTTGGAATATTAAAATCCAGAGATTTTGTTAAGGAGGGTACAATGCTTACTGTGAGAAATGGCAACAACATTCATTTTTGGGATGATGTCTGGGTAGGTGATTCTTGTCTTAAAATCTTATTCCCTAATTTGTACAAGATTTCAAGAACTAAGCATATGATGGTGAAAGAATTGGTTTCTTCTAATGGAGCCTGGGATTTTAAGTTCTGTAGAAATCTGCAGGATAATGAGATTTTGGATGTAGCAAATCTCTTGCAGGTGATTGGTGAACCTCTACAGAATACTGATGAAGATGTTAGAGTATGGAGATATGGGGATACTTTTTCAGTAGCTAATGCTTATACAACTTTGGAAGATGGGGGCCTTTTGAGATTTCCAGATAAACAATTATGGAACTCCACAGTGCCACTGAAGGTGTCTTTTTTAGTTTGGACTTTGTGTTATAAAGGTGCACCAACTCTGGACATGTTGTTCAGAGCTGGATTGGTGAAGGATACAAACTTCTTGTTTTGAAATCATTATGCAGAAACAAATGACCACCTGTTTCTTCATTGTTCTTCAGTTGCTAGCATCTGGTCTTACTTTCTAAGCAGTTTTGGGGTTAATTGGGCTCTAGCTGGTGATGTGAAGATTAATTTATGGGAATGGGGAGCTAAGAAAAAATCTTCAAGGTTAAAGAAGATTTGGAGCTTACTACCATTTGCAATATGGTGGAGTATTTGGAAGGAGCGTAACAATCGTCTCTACAACAATCATTCTAAAAATGTTAATCAATTGATCATAGCAGTTAAATGCTTGTTGTATACTTTGGCTTTAAACTCTGATATTTTTTCAGGTTTTTCACTTTCTACTCTCATTTGTAACTGGGATGCAGTGATTCACTGATTCCTTTTCTTTGCTTATTATCACCTTTTTAGTGACTTGAGCATTTTTCAGTAAATCTTGCCCTTTTCCGTAAAAAAAAAAGAGTATGTGTAGTAATTCTAGCTCAGGTTACAGGATTAATTGAGTTCGAATCAGATGAGGATTTGGTAAAGTTCTCGAGCAAGAAAACAACAAAGAACTGAAGTTGTTGCTGTCCGCCTTGTGGGAATGTGTGGAAGGGGTTAGGTGATGGTGAATCGATGGCTCTGGTGGTGATTGTTCAAATGGGTTAAAACACATTCCAGAAGTTTACAATCAGATGGAGTTGTGTGTTGTATCCAAGTTTTACAGGTAAAATGGAGAGTTCAGAAGATGTTTGTTTGACTGAAAACACCACCACCAGGTAATGGCACAAAAGTTGTTTGAGTAAAGGCCTGAATCACCACCTTCTTGTCAACTTAAAGCCCGTGTCCGAGGGTCTTGTCGGAGTATGCTGATGCAATGGTATTTGTGGGACTTTGTGATGGGTTTTTAAAGATAATTGAAGTATGGGTCTGTGGAGTTTTGACAGAAAGGATACAAGAGATGCTATAAGTTGAGAAGAACAAGAAAAATGGATGTGTTGTGGTGGATTTAAGCTCGAGCTTGGAGCTGAACTGAGCTCAATTTCAGCTGAAATATGATGCTGTTGTGGTTGAATTTGGTGTATTGTTTTACAAGGATACTAGTGGGTATTGTCGAAAAGAATTAGGTCATTACAGCAGTCGGTAAGAATGAAGTTGGCAGTACAAGATGACTGGATTTCAGGGGAATTGAGGCTGTTTACACAAGGAAGGACGTGATGTCGTTGATGTCGCGGTTGAATAATGGACTGTGCTGCTGTGAAATGCTGGGAACTGTTGCCAGGGAGCTGTGATCGACATTGAAGAGTTCCGACTCAATTTAGAAGCTGAAGACACGCATGGAACAACAAACAAGGTGCTGTAAGAATCTGTGTTAGGTCCTGTCTCAATGTTGTAGAGACTAAGCCAAGTTTTGGCAAACAAAAACAGGACTAGTTGTACCTGCTTGAATGCATCACCTTGTAGCTGGTTTGCTGTGAGTTTGAAGTTTGTATGCAAGGCGTGTTTGGCAGTAGCTGGGGCGTGAGTTAGAAGTTACCAAGGAGAGGAAACTTGAGTAAAGATTGGATAGAGATTGAGCCCGTTAAAACAGCTTGAGAACATGTCCAGTTGCCGATTGTTTTGGTTCTGAAGGGCTGAGATTTGGAGGCCTGTAGGGTTTGGGTATGTTGAGAGTGCATGAGGATATAAAAGAGGTGCAAGTTGCAGAAAAGAGCTACCTTCCGTCACCAGTTCTTACGCCTGCAAAGTGCTTGATAGAAGTTCAGAAAGAGAGCTGCCTGAAGCTACCATCTTTTACACAGCAGAAACTCTGGTTTTCTTCCTGGTTTATTCTCAACTTTTCTTTCTTTTAAACAATCTTTGAGCCATTGATTCTATTGTTACTAACTTTTGACTATGAGTAGCTAAAACTATCTTTTGATTAAGGGCGATTTAAAAGCCCAGAGTATGAACTTATAATCGATTTGCAATAGCTTCTTCTTGTGCCATTATTTTCGTTATTGTTTGATTTCTACCATGCTAATATTGTTTATGAGTTATGTGTTAATTGTTTAAGTTCGGAATTGAATGATTAATTCATACCTCTATTGCTAGTTTAGAATTTTTCGACCCGTAATTGTCTAGAAACTATAAACGCGAGTAACGATATATGGGTATTGATGATGAGACTTTGTTAAGTATCCATATGTAGAAATTGACACTAGTAGGTGATTCATGTTTTTGGGTTCATCACTAGGAGCAACCTTATCTTACAAAACTTAGTGCACTTATTTAAATCATACATAGTAAACGTACCTCTAGGTAACTTGAATAAGTAGAAGTCGGTAGTCGAGCGCTTATGTATCCGGTGAACTTAGGAGATATTAACTGAATAGTTGAGCGTACTAATTATTCTAGGGTTGTTAGTAACGAGATAATGCGAAGAACTTGGCTATATGTCAATTAGGTTTATATTCCATGGTCTAGAATGAATCCTTAATCAATCTCATCTCATATTTGAATACAACATTACAATTTTCAGATTTTCTACAAAAAAATAATCTTGCTAAGAGTAATCCTATAAAAACTTTTTGCTCAAATACCTCCCTTGGGACGAATCTGCTTTCATTACATTACTTGCTAGTGTAAAGAGAAGTAGAAAATATTATTTGCAAGTTGACACCTCGTCAGACGTGTTGAAATGGTATGATGTTCAATTTCAACTCCGGTAATCAGGTGATTACATTCCACATTGTACTTGATGATATTAGAAATCTTCTTACGATCGACATAGTAGGGTCCACGGCCAACAAGTGTAACAAAGGTAAGTTATTTATGATTAACATTGTGAATATTAGCATAAAATATTCTTACCATATCAGGTGAGTATTTTTCAAAATCAAAAATCTTTCCCCAGTTTCGATCTTGAACAAACTTCACATAATTCTTATCTTGGACTTCAGGATCAAATCTCTTTTCAGCAGTAAACTCTATTCTCTTGAGAGTATTGTATTTCTCAAAACATGATTTATCAACAAACAAGGTAAAATCATGTTTATCTTCTATTTTGTAAGAGAATCTGATCCTTTCAATATCATCATATCTGACACGATCATCAGAAGATTTATTATTTCTTGATTTCCTTTTTATCATACTTCCCAAAGTCAGTGGAATATGAAATAACCTAGTTTCGGTTTCGGAAAATCTCTCCCAGGCTGTCTGTAAAAACAACACAACATAATCTTCTTTTATAAGGAGTGAAGATATCAAATTCCGGAAATAACTAGTTTTAGGAAATTCTTCCAAAATTGGAAACCTTGACTTGTGGGGAAACAATTCTGATCTTGTGTCTAGGACTTTCTTTTGGAAAACCGATTTTTCATTGACTGGATCTATATTATGGATTAATCCTATATTCATGTCCAAAAATTTGTTTACTCTATTATTACCAAAACCTGATAATATCTTTTGAAATTCACTCAAGAATTTTTCAATAGAGTATACAAAAACAAATTTGAACATAACAAGATATTTGTTAATAATATCTTTAGAATCATATTTCCAGTAATATCTTAGAAGATCACTTGCTTCATTAAAACAGTTGTGGGGTGTATGAAGCAATCCATTGTTAATAGAATAATTAACTGAAAAATCATTCTTTGTTACATTACAAAGGTTCCAAAATGCAACCTAATCAGTGATACATTGACAGTCTTTGATCTGAAAATGTGCATACATATATTTGGGTAGTAAATCCAAAATATGTTTAAGATCCCAGATTTTTCAAAAACACAATAGTCATGGTTCATATAATGAAAAATCTTTTGTGAAATCTTATGCATTTTCAAGATACAAATTGTCACATAGAGTATTATATCATTGTTACTAAGTTTGTTAGTAATCAATACCATGAGATACAATTCTATGATATCTGAGAAATTATGTAGGTCAACCAAGACATACATAGTCATAATCTTGATTCCTAACAGATTTAAGAACGAGAGCATCATATACTTCATTCATGTCTTCCACCACGAGTTTTTGAGGTAGTCAAATCCTGCTACTACGTTAACTGAGTCATTCATTGGATTCAATTTTTATAGGCTGGATCGCACCAAACACAGATTGTTAGATCTTTTCGTGTTTGTCTGCTCTGATACCAATTGAAAAGACGAGGGTACCCAAATACACCACAATATTTAAATTATCCACCTATAAGTTACCGAAAGTGATTGTCCATAGACAAAGTCGAGACAATACGACAAATCGGTATTCACACTTTGTGTTATCGTCTATGGATACGAGATCGAGACAATACAACAATCAAAGTGTGATTACTTGATAATAGGTTCGGACTTAACCAAACTATATATGATCACTGTAGTTGCAGGATTTCCTATACTACACCCCTCACAAGATTTCATTAACATTCAACTCATTTTTGGATTAACAATCTTAATTTTATTGATGAATCTTTGAACAATCTTACAAGAAAAGATAAAGGAATCAAGAATAACCACTACTCTAGATTTTCTCTCTCCTATTTACTTGCTTCTCACTCAGAAAAGATCTCTCTCCTTTACTTTACAACTAAATGGATATTTACAGGAAATTACATAGTGGATGACATCTAATTTGTCCTTTATTTTCGGATATGATTTGCGACATTCTCGCGACCTTACAAATACCAATCTCGTAAACTTCCTTATTTTCGCAGGATCGTCACACTTTTCTCATGATTTGGCTGATGTCATTTATTATGTCGTTTCTGAAGTTATTCTGCGACACTGTCGTGTTGTGTTGTTAATAATTTCGCTGAGACATTATTAATTGTGAGATTCTGATCCTACATCTTGCCTCTTCTCATATCTTCTCTGCGAAGCAGAGAACGATGTGAGAAATGCCGCATCTATCCATCACTTCATATTCTGTATTTATCACACGTATCCTTTCTCCCATCTGTTTCTTGACACGTCTTCTGTAACCGATGCTTTTCAACCGCCCACGTCTTTTCGCATTAATTGTGTTTATCTTCTCGAAAATCTCCTCTATATATACTCTTCTTACTCTCCCTTTTCTTGTTTTTTACTCTCTTTTTCATCTTCTCTGCAACTTCATCATTTTCTCCGTAAATTCCTCTTCGGTAATTTTTCTTCTATCTTCCTTCTTCAATCTTCTTAATTCTTCGTCCATTCCCATATTGTTCCCTCTGTAGATCTTCACTGTTCGTAATTTTCTTCTTTTTTAATTTTTACGAATTAATCTTCCTGCTGGTGTATTCCATGGATTCATCGAGGTTAGTTTTTTTTTTCTTTCTTATGGGTTTTGCTGAAATTGATCTTGCTTACTGCCTTATTTGATGTTGTTTATGTGATTCCCATACTATTGTTATTTCAGCAAAAACGCCTCTAACACCAAATTTACGGTTCAGAACCCTAATATTTCCAAATCGCAACATAAGGTTGTTGTAAACAAAAGAAAGTATGCGGATCATAAGGTATTAAGAAACATTATTCTTTTCTAATAACAATATTGTTGCCTCTGTTTCTTATCTGAATTGTGATTCGCAGGGTGATAAGGATGCCAACAAACCTCTCAAGAAATCTCGTCACCTCAAAACCGTTGAAACCTTTGTTTCATTTCACTTACTTATCCCTTCAAATCTCCTGCGATATCTTCACAAGTTAAACCATTATCTCCAATTCACGAAAAGGTTGCCTCAGATTTTATCCCTTCAACTGACCTTTCAATGATTGAAACCCCCTTTATTAATCCTTCTGTGAATGAAACTTCTTCTCCTCCTATTGATAATGTTTCCCAATCTTCTATCATTTCCAGTTCTCTACCTGAGACTCTTCCTTTAAATATTGCTTTCAAAGTTTTGTCTGAGGTTCTGGATGATGTTAAGAAGTCTCCCATTGATCCTGTCAAGTCTGGTGTTTGCGAAATTCTGAGTAAGTACTTTGGCTCTGACAGAGCTGTTTCGCAAACATCTTTTGAAAAAGAGGTTGAAACCTTGAATAAGAATCTCCAAATGATGACTTTAGAGTGTAATGCTCTTCGTCTCGAAAATCAAAAGCTCCAGAATGTTTCGCTGGATCGCGAAAATCTTCGCAAGAAGAATGATGAACTGAGAGGTATGATTTTCTTATTTGTGTCTTCAATTTGACTTTTTAATGATTTTATCCTTTCCATATTTAATTGTCCTTGAAATCCCTTTTTCGCATGTTAAGCCTTAAACCAGAAACGAATAATGGAGAGATATCAATTTGAATATGCTGTTGAAGAAGCCCGTGTTGATAAAGAGATTTTAACGGATCAATATAACCAAATAGATAACCTCTATTCATATTCTGTTTATCATATAAATAATCTTACCAATGAAAATACCCAATTAGTTCAGAGGCAAAATTTATTAAGTAATGAAATATCTCGCCTCTCTTATTCTTTAACTAAAGCTAATCTAGGGATGAAAACTTTATCATATGAGAATAAAACTCTATCTCAAGAGAAGCGAACTTGTTTAAACAAGATGGCGATATCCTCGCAACAACTTAGCATCCTTCAGAAAGTATGTGATGACCAAGAACAATCTCTTCGCTCTTTGAGAAATGAACTTAAAGAAGTAAATGAGTCATCTATCGTTGAAAGAGATACACTCATTCAAGGTAGAATAGCTTTAAGTGTAAAGGCGAACCAACTTAAAGAACAATATCCTAAATTAGAAGAATCTTATTATTCACTTGCGAAGAAAAATGCCTTTCTTATTTCTAAAGAGAAAAATCTTCAGTCTCGACTTAAAGGTTTAGTTGGAGATAAATTTGATGATGCGATGGACCGTTGGGAGAATAGTTTTCTGACCTTGATTCAACATCTTATTTCGCAAAAGGAAGGTAGTCATAATAGTTTGACTGCATTAACTATCTTTTCTTTGTCATACCTTTTTGAGTTCTTCATCTTATTGAAATTTGTATTCTACTTTTCGCAGAGTCTGAGAAAAATATTGATTCCTCCATTTCTGTTTTGGGGGCTAAATATGCCAAAATTTGCAAAAAAAAATGCACTACTCGTCTCTGTCCTTACTGGTTCTCGCGACCGAGCAGAAATAAGACTTGATTATCTTGCTTACTTTAAGGATATTCAAGATAGGAATTATCAGAGAGCACTTCTTCGTCAAGTTCATCTCCGGGCTGAAGTTCTTGTGAATGATATTTTATTGTCCAAATCTCTTCCTCCTACATCAATCGAACCTTTGGAAGTAGATGATGATGAAATTCCTCGTCCTGCTGACAGTGATTATGATTATGAAAGTGGTGGAGAGAATAATCTTTTGGAAGATGAAGAAGAGATCCCTTCTAAGGAAGTAACTGCTGGTGCTAATCAAGATGGAAGCGAAAAAGAAATCCCTTCTAAAGAAGTAATTGTTGGCGATAATCAAGATGGCAGCGAAAAAGAAGTCCCTCTCGAAGTGTTGGTGAAGATCAGAATCGAAATGAAGAAAAGGCTGGCGATAATGAGAACATTGGCGAAGAGTTTCTTATCTAGTTCTATCTTCTTGAACTTTTTCATCTTTATTATTTCTTGCGAATAATATTCTTCAATCAACTTTGGAATTAATTTTCTGTTTTAGTATTTTGCTGGCGAGAAAGATAATGCCTCTTGTTTACTGATTCACATACTTGCCTCTCATTATCTTTCTTGCGAGAAATGATCTGTTATGAATACTTATAAATATTTTGTTTTGTCATGTGGTCTTATTTTTCCTTCCTAATTAAAGTTCCTATTATGCTACCTCTTATCATTGCGACAAAATTGCAGGACGTCTTTGCATTTTCATGCAAAAACCCATTGATCTTGCCTTAACTTTTTATTTTGTATTATTGCCTCTTCAGGATTGTTGCGACAATATGACAGGCCTAAATATTCTTGAGAAAATAAAGCCCCATGACATTGTCGTCGTGAGACAAAATCGCAGGACGTCTTCGCACTTTCATGCGAAAACCCATTGATCTCGTCTTATCTTTCTCTTTAGTATTATTGCCTCTTCAGGATTGTCGCACAAATATGATAAGCCTTAATACCCTTGCGAGTAAAAAGCCTCATGACATTTGCGTCTTAAGAAACTTATCAGCTCCCTAATGGAGGGTGCCGCCCTTATCTCCCCCCTGGTTGCCCCTTCAAGGAGGCGTACCTCTACCATACAAGGTTGGCTCCTCCCATCCGGTCTTAACAACAACCAGTTGTTTTTGCAGCCTCTTATCCCTTTTACCTATAGGGATTATGGTTACGAGACTGCACCCTAAGTGGGGTTTTCTTCGGTCCGAGTGCAGTATAAGCCAAAACTTGTCAAGAATGGCAAGGTACGCTCCAGACGCCCCTGGCACTCTTGACTCAACCGTGTACCTCGGCTCCTTGGTCATATTTTGCACTCCTTGGGAGAGTCCTTATTACCTTAGTCGCCCAACCTAAGTCATATGCTTAAGCTGAGAATCCAAGGTGCCTCTCTTGGATGGGCTTTATTGACCCCAAATCTCCATGACTCAGGTTCCCGTGGCGGTGTAGCCTTTTCCTGAGCTATGCAACAGGTACCCCCTTATATGACGTACTTTAGGTCTTACATTTTCCTCTTGCGAAATTATATTCGCGAACTAGGGTGTACGCCATAAAGGTTCGCCCCTTTCTCTTTTGTTTTTGTTCTCTGATTGTCTTTTGTAGAATTCATTATCTCTGCGAGATTCTCGCACATCATCATATCGTATTTGCACTTCTCAATCTAATTTTCATCATTCAGTAAAATGTATTTTTGAGAATTTTATTTGTTGCGAGAGTGTCGCAACAAAACAATCATTCATACACTTCTTATTTTTATTACCTTTGCCATTCTCTGCTTCTTTGTTATTTTCTGCTACTGCTTCCTTCGTAGTGGTATGTTCACCATTTCTTATTCTGAGCTAGCATTAGTTTCGCAATATTTCTTATTCTTTTCGTTCGATTGCATCCACCATCAATCTCTCACTTCTTTGTGTTTCTTCGATTTTGTGTCGCCAACTTTTCTTCTTGTTCGCTCTTCCTTCGCAGGATTCTACCTCAGTTTCGTAACATTTCTTTCCTTCAACCCAATCTCCTTTTATGATTCCTACACCGCTGGGGTGAGGAAATTTGATGCATTAGTGGAAAGTTGAAGCTACACCTAGAATCCCATGTAGCCAAGGTCGACCAATTAATGCATTGTAGGGTGACTCTACGTCAACAACACAGAACAGGATTTCAGAAGATATTCCCTTCAATGGAATTCACATAGTAACCTCCCATTTAGGCTTGTTGGCAGTACCATTAAAACCATATATATTATATGTTGATGGTATAAGATCATCATCTCTCCCTCCCATGGTTTTATAAGTATGATAGAATAAGATGTTCACAGAGCTTCCGGTATCGATTAGAATCCTATTAATTGCCCATGAGTCTTCAGCGTCATCATCTTCATCTTCTTTCGGTTTTGGATTAATTTCAAATTTTACCACCAATGGATTGTCATGTACCTCTCTACCTTCGGGGAGTTCTTCTGCGGTAAAATAAATAATCTGCTTCTGCCATTCCTCTAATGGAGAGATTTTCGCAATATTCATAATTTCTCTTCCATCACTGTCTCTTGCGAACACTCTACTCAAAACATTGTCATGAAAATCTTCAATTGTCTTGTTTGAATGTACGATAGAGTGACATAATAGATTCTTTGCTTTTGCACCAACTTCTACGAAGAACGTTTCCTTCTCTTTCACCGTGTTTACTCTGTGATGCTCTGGTGGTGGTGGTAGTAATGGTTGAGATTGTGGGTGTCCTACCAGAAAGTGGTTTAGTTTTCCTTGATCTATCATTCTCAGAATAATTCTCTTTATATTTCTGCAATCATTTGTAGTATGTCCGTGAAAATGATGATAAGAACAGAACTCATGACTTCTGCGGCTTTGAGGTGGCTCCGTTCCCATGTTTCATGGTGTTGGTATATTCTCCATCAAAATTATAGCTTCCCATATTTTCTCCACACTTGCATTCAGAGGTGGCATCTTGATTTCTTCCCATACTACCTTGTGACCTCCTTGTCCTCTATTATAATTTTGTCTTTGACCTCCATAAGTTTCTTTCGGCTGATGAAGTCTTTGAATCTTATTATTTCCACCACGATTGTAGAAATTTCTTTCTCTTTCATACTCCTCTTGATCTCGGCTTCCCATAGCCACCAGTTTCTGTTGATTGTTGACCGTAACCTTTTCTTGTTGTACTTGCGAAGTGCTCGCCACTGTGTTTATTAGTTTAGGTAATAAGCTTGCATTTGCTGCTTGTGAATTGGTGTTCGCAACTGAGTATGATTCCATTTCATTTTGCCTTTCCTCTAGAGCAATATATTCTTCCTGAAGTTCTCGCAGTTCGGTCATTGTGATGGTGTTCTTGACTCTGAAAATTTGGACATATAATAGATTGGTTGCGAACATAGCGTTGATAAATGACAAGATAAGATATCTCTCATCCACACGGCCAGCCATCTCACTACACATAGTCCTCCACCTTTTGGCCAGATGCTTCAGACTTTCGCCAATCCTTTGTTTCAATCCAAACACATCTTCAATACCAGGTCGCGAAGAATTGTTACTTATATATGCCCCAAAGAATGTGGTCTGCAAATGATTGAAAGATTTTATTGTATATTTTGGTAGACCTTCGAACCATTTTAACGACTCTCCTGTTAGACTGGATGCAAAATACTTGCACAATACGGCATCATGATTTTCCCACTGCAACATGCACCTCACGTAGGATTTAATGTGTTGAATTGCACAAGTTGTTCCATCAAAAATGTTGGTTAATGCGGGCAAATTTCATTTCGGAGGTATTCCTCCTAGTTGTACTTCTCTTGTAAATGGAGTTTTCGCAGCTTCTTCTATAGCTTCATCTAATTGTCTTCTGCCTACTTCTCCTCTATTATTTAGCATTCCTCTCATTTCTTCCAATTCTTTTAAGATTTTTTCATTTACGCCTGAATTTTGATCCATTGGTCTTTTTAATTTCGCCTCCCTTCTTCTGCGTTCATGTCTCTCTTCTTTCACGAAATTTTGCATTTCTTCTTCATCATTCTCATCTCGTCTTCTCCTGCGGTTCTCTTCCTCATCTCTATCTTGAATTCGTATATGATGATGTCTCTCATTTTCCCCTCCATGATTTTGTTCATTTCTTATCAATTCCATTCGTTGTCTTTCAGCCCTCCTCTGTACTCTATCATACTCTTCATTGAGATTATCGTTATCCCGATTTTGTGTACGCCTTCTTTCTCGATTGTCATGATCGTTCTGGCGAATTGCCTCCTGAAGCTCTTGTTCTTCCATTTTCGCTCTCAATCTTTCACGTTCGCAAGTTAAACGTTCTTGTTCAACATAGTGTCTTTCAATTTCTTCTTCAATCGTGTGTTGATTTCTTTGAGTTTCTCTCTCATGTAAAATTCTCCTTCCTTCCTCTCGATTTCCTTCGCCATCTTGATTATTTCGTTCCTGACGTTGTCCATTCTCCTGATTTCTATCATTTTTCCTATCATCAAAAGTTTCATTTTGTGGAACGTAACGATCATCAGTCCTTTCTCTACCTTCACAATGTTCTTCATTCGGATTTCATATTTCTTCTCGAATATTATTTCCAGCATTAACTATGGATGAGTATCGCCTCATCTCTCTTCTAGTCGATCTTGAATACGATCTTGTAGTACTTCTTGATATTCTACTCTGTAGTCTCATCTTTTCCATCCTCAATTCGTGATTTTGCCTTGTTAGATTTGCACGCTCTTCTGTGTCATCTCTTCTTTCTTCATGCATTCTTCGTCTCAACATCTCTACTTCTCCAATTTCCTCATCTTCACGAATTATTCCTTCAACTATTTCTTGTCCTCCCTCTGTTTGTCTATTATTTCTCGTTTGTCGTTCTTCTTCTTCATCTTCTGAATTTGATCGCCAAGTATGTATGCTCACTCTATCATAATCCATAGTTCTATTTTGTACCGGTGTTTGTTGAACTGATTGTTGAATTTGATTTTCTCCATCATTTCTTATTCTAGTAGATTCTCCTGTTTCACTTCTCTCCCTTCCAGCAAGTCTTTTACTTCTTCTTCTAGCGGTTGTTGGTTGTTAGGATATATTCCTCCTTTTAGCCATTTCTTCAATACTAATGAATTGTAAGAGATTCCGTAAAATTCTTCACCAGTTATTCTAATTTCCCACAAATCAGAATATTAATCTTCAACCTTTTCAAGGGTGATCTTTAATTTTCGTTCCCTGTTTCTAGCGCTATTATGTAGTTGCAGGATTTCCTACACTACACCCCTCACAAGATTTAATTAACATTCAACTCATTTTTGGATTAACAATCTTAATTTTATTGATGAATCTTTGAACAATCTTACAAGAAAAGATAAAGGAATCAAGAATAACCACTGCTCTAGATTTTCTCTCTCCTATTTACTTGCTTCTCACTCAGAAAAGATCTCTCTCCTTTCCTCTACAACTGAATGGCTATTTATAGGAAATTACATAGTGGATGACAGTTAATCTGTCCTTTATTTTCGGATATGATTTGCGACATTCTCGCAACCTTACAAATACCAATCTCGAAAACTTCCTTATTTTCGCAGGATCGTCACACTTTTCTCATGATTTGGCTGATGTCGTTTATTATGTCGTTTCTGAAGTTGTTCTGCGACACCGTCGTGTTGTGTTGTTAATAATTTCGCTGAGACATTATTAATTGCGAGATTCTGATCCTACAATCACTATCAAGTAATACGGAGTTAACAGTTGTGTATTTTATTTTTAATTATAATAAACAATTATAATTGCAGAAATAGAAAAGTAAAAGACACATCAAGATTTTGTTAACGAGGAAACCGCAAATGCAGAAAAACCCGGGGACCAAGTCCAGAATTGAATACTCTCAGAATTAAGCCGCTATACAAAAGCTAAACCAACTTCGTATAGTTGAGACCAAACAACTAATCCTAGTTCACTTAGTTTCTTTAGTATCCATGCGCTTCCGACATTCAATAAGTCCACGCATGGGAACAATTCCTTTGGATCGTATTCCAAACAGTAAAGGAACAACAAATCTGTTTGGTAAAAACTCTCTTGATTCTTTCAGATGAATATATCTCAAGTCATATGCAAAGGCTCTTCCGTTTAAACTAATAAACTCCTTTGCCTGGTTAGATCAATCTATCCAACAACTACCGAAGTAGCACAGTTTAGATTTGCAATCAATCAATATAGAACAAAGAACTATAAAGCGGTGCCGATCTTATGCAACTAATCAATTAAATAAATCTGATTCTAGTTGGATCCCAGCCGATCAAGGTTTTTTCTACACAAATATATAAGAAACCAATAAGAAATATTCTTTGTCATCAAATCTTCTTTAATCTTCAATTAAACCTGCACAACACCACTTGAATCTCTTGTGACCAATCACGCACAGAATGAAGTCTGTTAACAATGGATTATCACAAGATGTATTTAGATCTACAAACATTTCTAAAGATCTCGTCGACACTTCGATCTAGTTTGAGTGAATCTTATATCAGAAGAGAAGATTCTCAAGAATAAACAAACTAGGTGCAACCAAAGTTCAACAATCGTTAGTCAATCAAATCAATCGAAAACTAATAAAATGCAATTATCTAGTTTCCCACAAACGGTACTCGTAGAGCTTCTTGATCCCACAGAAGTCTTTAAACGAGCGGTCGTAAGAGATTTCGCCTAATTAGGGTGCTTTCCTTTCCGGATAGATGGCTCCACCAGAAACAACAAAAAGATGAAGTTTTCCTGGCTCTTAGGAAAGTTTGCTAGAAATGCAAACTTAGGTATATATAGACCAAGGATATACCAAGGAATTTCCAAAACCGAATATTCTCAAGATATGCAATAAATGCCCAAATCGGTTTTCGTAATTCCTCGAAATGCTTTTTCCAATATTTTCCAAAATCTCTCAATAGAAAATCTCCAATTAGTAAATGCACATTACTAATTTTTATTTTCTAGAGCTATGCATTCAATTGCTGGTAATTAAAGCATATAAAACTAACAACCTTAATTAAAAGATTCTTAATTTATTTTGGACCGAGGTCTCCTTGAGTAATTAAGGAATATCTTTGAACAATAAAAGATAAGAATTATTGTTCGTGTTCAAAGTATATGTTGACATCTTTTGTCAATCCTATTTCATATTTACAATCTTGGAATCGATTATATCACACTTCCAAACAAGTTTAGAATTGGTTCATCTGTATTCCAAGACTACTATGTGATTGATCAAATATCAAATCACAATTATGGGTTCAATCGGTTCTACCAATCACTAGGATCAGTTCTACCTCAATATGGATTACTTGTGATCGAACACACAAGTTACCGGGACCGGTTACATCAGTTACCAGGATCGGTCACGTCAATTACCAGGACTGGTTACTATATACTCATGGTATTTCTTGTGATCGTCACGCCAGTTACTAGGATCGGTCACACCAATTTCAAATATCGATCATACCATCTCAGGTGATTACTTAGGATCGGTTACACTAATTAATAAAAACCAGTCATACCAAATCACAAGTCAGGCACTATGATTAGTTATACCAAGATACA
Organism: Papaver somniferum; assembly: GCF_003573695.1. Taxonomy (NCBI): domain Eukaryota; kingdom Viridiplantae; phylum Streptophyta; class Magnoliopsida; order Ranunculales; family Papaveraceae; genus Papaver; species Papaver somniferum. The sequence continues at coordinate 208,698,336 of NC_039364.1, forward strand.
TAACAAGTTATGATCGGTTCTACTAACCCACACATATTGGTAATCCAAATATATGCAATGAATAAAAATACCATAAGCCTAGCGATTTCCCTTTCGATTCATAAAACAAGTTCATGAATGTACTTCATTTAAAAAAATGTAAACATTGTTTCCTAGGATGAAATCTTCACCTTTACCCATACCATAATCACAATATCATTCATACGATTATGTCAATGTCATACATACGAAGTTCAAAAGATAAGATTTATGCTTCATATCTTAATTCCTTAACACTATGATCATGTGATGACGTCTCACTACTAGAGTATAATCATTCACAGCTTCGCAGTTATGATTCAATATAGAACGACTTGAAAGATACGTTAGGAATGAAACAGTTCAAGTCAATATTACTAACCTCAAGAGGAAGGATGATGTCGTCGTTGTAGCTCGTTACTTCTTCACATTCTTCAAGTCTTCGAGTAATACTTGTATGTCTCATAATCCTAGACTTCTAGTCTAACCTATACGAAGTTGTCTCTAGTACATAATCAAGCGACTCTTAGATGAGTTTTGATTCACTAAAATATGACAACCAAACTTGACATACCAACACTTGGTGCGTTCAACCGAGCTATGCTCTAACACATGTTGACTCCAAGATGCGAATGGGAGGCCGATCCTTTTCAAAATTTTGTTAGACGTCTAGGAGTCGTTTCCGTCGGGGTTAAAGGAATTGGAATCCAATCATTCTGAAGAAGTGTCCATCTGAGATACCAAAACCCAAGCATTTTCAAGCTGGTGACACAGTTGAGAAATAACCACTTCTCCTGCAGAAAACCTTAACTAGTTACTGAAGCCATATTAGGTGGATATTACAAGATCATCAACACTGACACACCCGCGGGGGTAGTCATACATGGTACGGGCTTAAGGATATCGCAACTTAAAGCATTTTCACCACTTTTGTCTCGATTTCCCTATTTTCAGTAATATTTGTATTTCTTCCAAAATGTTTGCAATATTTTGCACTCATGATTAGGATTTAAACTTTACTTAATCAAAAGTATCTATTTCATTTCATCATAAATCCTTTCCAAATATATCCATTCAAACCTAGATAAATAAAACCAAAACGTGGTATCTCAGAAAGACATAGTAAAGAAAACTATTTAGAGAAGAATTTTTTGAAGATCGGCTCAGCACCATCGACATACGCTCTTTCCAACTTTTTGAGGTGTTCAGCAGAAAGCTTAAATTCCTGAGTCAACCTCAATATCATCTTTCGCCTTATCGACCGCTTTCGGATCAGAAAAGGTACCTTCTAGACTCAGTTTCTTTTGTGCTCCTTCAAGAAATCCACGCAACCATCAGACATCCACCTAGCCGCCTCAGCCTCATCCAAGGCTGTATTCCAATTCTGTAGCAATACTCAGAAATATCTTGGCAAGGAAGGAGCATTATTTCTTGGACAGTCGGCAATAGCATGGATACCTTCTCTTCCAAGGACTGATACCTGCCGTTATCGCCCACGAAGAAATGGCCGAATTTCTTCCATATTTGGAGTAAAAATCAGCATAGAGAAAAGGAACCGTAAAGCCACCGATGCATTTGTAATTAGGGCGAATTCGGTCAAACTTGAAATCAAAGAAAGCTCTGGCTTTTGGATGTTCAGTATCACTATCTTGTGACAACAACCGTGCCAGAGGGAATACTTCCATTGCCCGTGGACGAGGATGGTGTTTCATCAGAAATGGTAGTCGTGGCAATTTCTGAAGTTTCTTCTGAGGATTCTTTTTTTTGTCCCAAGCTGTGTTTATGTCGAGGTGTAGAGGCATCGAAATTAGAAAAATACAAGCAAAAAATGGAAGCATTCTTTTCTCAAGGGAAATTACTCTTAAATTCGGGCGAGATGACAACTGATCATTACGAGAATACCACGTACGGCGCTAAGAATCTCTAACAAAAATCTACGAACAAAAGAGAGTTGTAAGTCCCAAAATATTCTGTACCGCACCGCGAAATGTGTCTTCATGCCGACACAACAAAAAGGGACACTTGTATCGAAGACGACGTGAATGTCTAAATATTGCTTGAGATTTTCCATCAAAGGAAGGTCAGAACGATAACGAGGAACCGATTGATCGAAACCCATCTGTCAAGCGGCTCTGTCAATGTTTATAGCTCTGTATTGAAAACCCATTTGTGCCGAGAGCAGGAAGGTAACCCGGAACGCAGCTATGCATAAAAGTAGCTTGACCAGTTGTGACGATGTTGCCCAATTCGTCAATCCAGAGTGAAGAATAGTGTCACATAACACTGTGAAGGTTGATGGAGCCAGTATGTTCTAGAATATAGAACCCCAAGGCCTCTTTCACTTTGTTTCATTATCCATCACGCTAATCAGGTCCACATGAGAAGGCTCTCCACCACACCATCGGAGTATTCTGGCATATTTAACCCGCGAGTCTGGATAAGAAGCCTGGACCTTGGGTGCGTAATTAGGAAAATGATCCCACACCAGGCTTGCAATATGCATGGAGATGAAGTAATCTATCATAGCACGTCCGTTAGAAGCTCTAAAATCTTTTGCGAGCGCGCCTAAATGAGAATACAAAGAGCTCAAAAACATTTTACCAATCGGTAGAACTCTTCCCTGTGCAATAGTCACAGCGAAAGGAACGACTGACGACTTCAACTGATTTCCAGGAAAATATTCAAATATATCCCTGGATAACCAGAGCGTAAGGAATGCAGCTATATACAGAGGATGATCAATTGTATAATATTTGGAGCCTCTCTTGGTACGCTAATAATTGATCCACGTCGAATAATTACTGGAAGGATGGTCTTGAGACTGCTGCAACTCTTCTATATTTGTTGTCAGAATAGTAGTAATCTTGTTGTCTTATTTAGGCCATTCAGTAGAGATTTTGCCTATCACAGGTAACTGCAAAAAAACGTTCACATCCTCCAGCGTAATTGTCAATTCACCCCATGCAAACATTGCCGTTGATTGGTTCACACCATCGAACAATGAATGCAAGCAAGCCTCTCATATCCTTGGTGAATTCTAGTGTCTCAAATACTCTTAGAGAATGAAGAATCTTAGCGTTATCAAGGTGTTGTCTCACCCTAGGATGACTCACATGTCTCTCGACCATTCTGTCCAATCAGATGAAAGAGATTGGGAAGCCCTGAAATCAATGGGAGATGGTTCATATTCTCCTCTTTGCAAGTAGAACCTAACAATGTCTCTTGGATAAGTACTTTGGAATCCGTTCCCATTGTCAGAGTCCAGAACGCAACAATCAACATTATCCGGAAGGCTTGTTTTGTCTATGATGCCATCGAAAAATTTGTCACAATGATTTGGAACGATCTCCATGGTAGTTATGTAAATGTCTTCGTGAGCAGGGCTCGTCACAACTTTTTTTCCATGATTATCATACATCGCAGAAGTTTCATGTGAAAACATCTAACGGAGTCTTGGTTCAGGAACAACCCTAATCTACGTTATTGTCAAATTTGTGGAACGAAAGACGCAGATTCAAGAGGTGTTAATATGGAACCACTGAGTTCTCACCTGGATGAAATTCCCGCGAGGATTGACGAAGCGCTAATGAAATAATAGCTTATTCACGGATATATATATACACACGCATAGGAGAGATTCCTAATTGGATTAGAAAAGGCCGATTAGGAAAGAGGTGGCCGGCCGAACCGCATGGGCCCACGCGAGATCGCTCCCTAACCAGTATGAAGACTGGCCCGACCACAATGACCGCGCCATAAGCCTCCACAGCCACGCCTGCTACGTGTTGCATACCATACATGCAGATAAGTAACACTTTCCATCGCCTATAAATGTTTTAGATTATGTGATATTTGTGTCACCATCTGATGCTTACCACGCAACACGACATTGTTCCGCACTAGCCAATGGACTAATGTTGATGGTGCGTTTTCTGACAAGGGAAATTTTTAGTAAATTAGCCTTGATTTAGTTATACAAATAATCCCTGGTCCGACACCAGGATTATTGAATCTGCATAAGCATAATTTGTATTCCGCAAGAGAATCAATAAATTGTATTTGGCTAACGGGCTCAGCAGTCCAAAAGCTATTCTGAAAGTGTATACGTATGACGTATTTCAGTGCTTTACCCAGCAGAAACCTTGTTATTTCATGTAAGCCAATATACATTCCTTTTATGTCATAAACATGGCGTTATTCATATCCATAATAGGATTAGACGTCATTCTTGAATTAATGAGTCATTAAGAATATTATGCTTAACATAGTCATGTCAGTATCATCTCAAGTCGCAAAACTCCCGCGACCGAGTTCCTTGAGCATACTATAGCGGCATTATTATATTCAAAGTTTGTACTAAAATAGCATTATGTCTCCAAATCTAAACCTGGCATGTTTCCTTGAACTCAAATCCTAAGTTGCAACTATATGATGATCGCATCATGAGCATCGCGACATATTGGATAGGCATGTCCAAGCCGCTGGCGTATACCACATATCTCATAAAGTACCTTAGCTAAACATGGTTAAGGCCATGTAATAGCCATTGTGGCTTACAGCGCTTTGGCCAAGAAAAATGAACTAATAGATCAAGGAAATCATCTCAAACAGCTGACTAGGTCCATAAAAAAAATTGGCAAAACTGGCATGTGGCATATCCGGCATAGCGCCACATCACAAGCCGTGGCACCATGCCACACGCGGCCTTGGAAGCCTATGCCAAGGCCATAGCACGCAGTCGTGCGATAATCACGCCTTGGAAGCTTAGGACAAGGCCATAGCACGTAGTCGTGCGTCATTATCGGCCTTGGCAGCCTAAGCCAAGGCCATACCACGTAGCCGTGCGATATTCACGGCCTTGGATACTTAGGCCAAGGCAATAACACGTAGTCGTGCGTCATTATCGGCCTTGGAAGCCTAAGCCAAAGCCATAGCACGTAGTCGTGCGACATTCACGGCCTTGGCAGCCTAGGCCAAGGCCATAACACATAGCCGTATGACATTCACGGCCTTGGCAGCCTAGGCCAAAGCGATAGCACGTAGCCGCCTGACATTCACGGCCTTGGCAGCCTAGGCCAAAGCCATAGCACGTATCCGTGCGACATTCACGGCCATGACAGCCTAGGCCAAGGACATAGCACGTAGCTGTGCAACATTCACGGACTTGACATCCTAGGCCAAGGCCATAGCACGTAGTCGTGCGACATTCACGACCTTTTAAGCTTAGTCCAAGACCATGCCATGTATCCATGCGTCACTGCCGGCCTTGGCAGCTTAGGCCAAGGCCATAACACCTAGCTGCACGTCGTTACCGGACTCGACAGCTTAGGCCAAGGCCATGGCATCATGCCATGCGCCATTCTCGGTTATTACATCTTAGGCCAAGGCTATGGCACTATGTCGTGCGCTATTTTTGTCAATCATAGATGAGGCCAAAGCCATGGAAAGACTCTGTGCACTATTTTCGGCCATAATAGTTTTTTCCCCAACAAGGCACGATTGCACCCTAAACGTATGGCATATCAATGGCTATGATTTAGCCTAATCAAGATGAGATCTACGATTCATCAAAAAAGACCTAATAAATATCAAAAAATACATCATGTGGGGGATTCTTCATGGGGTATTGGTCTGGTGTTCTACGGAAACATGTGGCGTGGCAATACCCCATCTGAGAAGTTAAAGTAGTGTGGCAGTTGCAGTAGTAGGAGAGGTAGTGGGCGTATCATAAAGGGGTTTCCGGAAACTTCCCTAAAATTATATCATACTAACCCATTATCTTCATCTCTCCATAAATCACGACTTCCACTGCTTATGAGATTGGCATTGTGCATCTTAAACTACTATAAATAGGCCACTTAGCCTATTCAAAAAATAAAACAAGATTTCGCACCTAAAAGCTATGTATTCTTCATAGTTTTCAATACCCAACACACACAATTCAATACCATTGCCAATTTCTCAAACTTTTATGCTTCCCTCCCCTAAGATCAACCCATCTTCCTCTCTATCGTGACTGAATCAGGACGGAACGGCTGCTATCGTGGTTTAGGCTTGTTATGTTCGATTTTGATTTTCTAACCTAAACAGAAAGTACGACAGCGGTGCATTTGTTTTACCAGAAATTAATTTTCAGGTACTAACACATGGACAACCTAACGTAGTGACTATTCGAAATGCCTTATTTTCATATGGACTCAGATATATCCTGCTGCATGTCAACACTGATTGATGCCTGTGAACTCTCACATTTTATTAGAGAGTCTCAAATGCTTGAAAAATGGCCTAAATGAATATATATTTTTGCTTGCTCCATACGAGCCTCGCCAGTATTATCAGACTCATCAAGACTTATTGATTCTTCTAGACAGACATGAGAAATCATCATCGTTCTGACTATGCAAGTCATCCTTGACTTCACATTAAAATTAGTATTCTCTACTAAAATTATATGAGACATCAATAATGTCACAATTGGGGGGATATTTACTAGGGTATTGGTCTGAAGGTCTACGGCATTGCGGTCTAGCACTATACTCGTTATGAGAAAGTGTCGGGAGGAGTGGAAAACTAATAAGAGTATAGGAGTACTGTAGGTACAACCGTCCAGTCTTCCTCAACAATAGGGACATGATTTCATCATTTTACCACGATTTCCACCTTCCCACTACTACACAACGTCCACTTCATACGAAGTCAGGGTGTACAGTTATGATTCTATAAGATAGATTCTTCAATCTATTAAAATCAGAACATTCAGAACGTACGAGTATATTATATGATTTAAAGCAGAAGCATTTTGTCAGTCATATACATGAAATTATTCATACTTAGTCATATACATGAAATTATTCATACTCAATCATACACAACCATCACACCTTATAAAGTTTAACACCTGATCTCAACACTTTCTTTGCTTCCCTCCCCAAGACCAACGCTTCTCATTCCTTTATGACTAAAACAAGACTGGAAAGACCATTTTTTGGTTTAGTCCAGTCTTGCACAAATTGATCTCTCAAATCTAAGTATAAAACATTTTGATTAGGGTTCAGACTCGTTTTATCAACCTACCCACTTTTACCAATTTCACCAAAATCAATACCTATAAACAAATTGGCAACCATATTGGGAAATTAATCTCTCGGTTGCAAAATCAATTTCTTAATTTCTATTTTTTTTTATTCAATTTCAAACTGGTTGATCTTAGGTCTGGTTCGGTAACTAATCCAAACCCTAGTTGCTAGCACTAGTGAGGGTAATACTGGAGTCACTCCTCCTGCTACAAACACCGGCGCTATCAACACTTATTTCGGTGTACGGCTTCATACTAACAACGATGCTACTAATATTCCTTACTGTCAACGATACTATAATGGATATCCCGCATCCTTTTCCATTAGTTTTACCGGATATCCCTATCCTATAACATCCGATATTGAAAATTTTATTTCGTATCCATTTCGTTAAGCGTAACGGATATTCGAAATATCCTATAGTTATCCGTTTCCGATAATGAAATCAAAAATAAATAAATAAACTAATTTTGGTAACAGTTGAATAAAGACTTTAAGTATTGCAGATCTTTTTCTTATAAAATGAAATGAAAAGAACAACTGAAAAAACAGATTAGTTGTTCTGTTGTTCATACAAAAGAAAAACAAAGAAATACAAAAAGTTGAAATTCCTTGTGTTTGTACCCAAAATAAATTCTAGGCACAAAGCACGATTGATTTGATGATGATTAAATAAATTAGGGTTATGAAACAAGTCGAAGAAAAATAAAGAGACACAAGAATTTAACGTGGTTCGGCAAGTGTTGCCTACATCCACGGAGAACAGAGAAATAGTTTATTATTGTAGGATACAATAATTTTCCCTAGGTTAAATAACCTAAAATTCCATATCTCCATTTAGTTGGATTTTTGGTCTCTATTTATAGGCAAAAAACCCTAATCTGGTTCCATAATAACCCTAGATTTGTAGTTATCCAAAATAACCACCTGGATTTGTACTTATCCTTTAATATTTGTGTCTATCCTTGAAGATCCATGTCTATATTGAGAGATTCTTGTATATCTTCACATGATTTGAGTTTATCTTGAAAGATCCTTGTTTATCTTCCAAGATTTGTGTCTATCTAAAAATGACTTCTACAATAAGTCATTTCGGCTTCTGTAATAAGCTAGACTTGGCTTCTATATTAATCCCTGTGGATTTCCTCAATAAACCTCCGGACTTCCTCAATAAGTCCGGTCTTGGCTTCTGGAATCTTTTTTAACGGGCCTTTTGGGCATGATTCACGGGCTACTGGTGTATTTTATACACGGTACAAACATCGCCCTCTCTTAACCTCCAACTTGTTGGGGGTTAAGAAGTTTGTTTTTCCTTTTGCGTCTGTAGTTGCAGGAAATCCTACACTACACCCCTCACAAGATTTCATTAACATTCAACTCATTTTAGATTAACAATCTTAATTTTATTAATCAATCTTTGAACAATCTTACAAAAAAAGATAAAGGAATCAAGAATAACCACTACTCTAGATTTTCTCTCTCATATTTACTTGCTTCTCACTTAGAAAAAGATCTCTCTCTTTCCTTTACAACTGAGCGGCTATTAATAGGGAATTACATAGTGGATGACAGCTAATATGTCATTTATTTTCGGATATGGCTTGCGACATTCTCGCGACCTTACAAATGTTAATCTCGCAAATTCTATAATTTTCGCAAGACTATCACATTTTTCTCATGATTTAGTTGACGTCGTTTATTATCTCGTTTCTGAAGTTATTCTGCGATGCTGCCGTGTTGTGTTGTTAATAATTTCGCTGAGGCATTATTGTTGCGAGATTCTGATCCTACATCTTTCCTCTTCTCATATCTTCTCTGTGAAGTAGATAATGATGTGAGAAATGCCGCAGTTGTTCATCTCTTAATATTCTGCATTTATCACACGTATTCTTTCTTCCATCTAGTTCTTGACACGTCTTCTGTAACCGCTGCTTTTCAACCGCTTACGTCTTTTCGCATTAATGGTGTTTATTTCTTCGAGTAAAAAATTTCTTCTTTATATATTCTTCTTACTCTTCTTTCCATTTTCTTTTTACTTTCTCTTCTCTTTTATTCTCTCATCTCTGCAACTCTATTGTTCTTTCGTAAGTTCTGCTACTGTAATTCTTCCCTCTTCAATATTCTTACTTTTTATCCATTCCCATACTTCATATTTAGATATGCCTCCAAGTGGCCATAAACATGAGAAAAATTTAAAAGGCGTCCAAAAAGATCTTGCTGAGAAAGGTTTCACACTTTCTACCATTCCTGGTGAAAGTGCCAAGTCAATTCTTTCTATCAAACTTTTCTATGATTAACATTGTGATGATCAATCAATCATAATTTCGCTAGGTCAAATTCTCGCAGGTCTCCCCATTCCTCTTTATGACCCAGATATTCCTTTGTTCTATGAAATTCTCGCTCACTCAGGATTTTCGCGAGCTATCTTCCAATTGAGTGGGGATTACATCCGTCTGATGCTAGAGTTTGCTAACCGTGGTGCTGGTAAAGGATATCTTTACTCCAAAGAACTTAGGGATCCTAAATTCGCAGACTTGGAGATAATTGCTGAAAAATACACAGTAGCGAGTTTCTTTGAAAATTATGAATTGTGCTCCATGAAGAAAGAGCATAATCGCTGGGGTATTCGATTGAAAAGGAAAGATAATATTGATGAAGCTAAAATACTCATGCAAGACATTGATTGGCATTCTGGTAAGAACACAACTCCTCGCCAATCCAAAGATGATAAATGGTGTGTTTTTCCCTTGATGCTGAAAGGACCTTACATTGCTGGGTCAAACGTTCTTCCTAAGAATCTCGCTACTTATCAACCTTGGGTATTCTCTTGGCCCGAGAAGGATAAAGAGGTATGTTTCTTCCAGTTTCGCTCATTTTACATTTCTTTATTTATCTTCATCCTTTTGTTCGCTGATAATTGCGAAATTCTACAGATCCAGAAACTGAAAGATAGCTATCACAGGACTGGGAAGGCTAGTACATTGTTAGCTCTTCGCTCATACACAGATGAGGTAAGAAATATTCTCTTATGATTTTAAACAGTATACTGTTTCCTCTATTTCTTATTTCTATCTGTGTGTGAAGATTATTGTTGAAATAGAAGAGCCTGCCAATGTTGCGAAGACTGGTGATAAAGGACAAAGGTGCTCTTCGCAGGGATAAACCAACTGCTCCTCCTTCAAAGAAGAGAAAAATCCGTTCTTCCTCTCCTTCAAATATTCCTTCTCATGAAAATTCCGAGAGTGATGAGGATGATGAGGATAATGATGACCTTGCTTCAAATGAAGATTCTCCATATAATCTTCTATGGCTAAGCTCTCTGGCCTCTTTTCTGATTCTTTGCAAGGAATGGGAGATAGTCAATTCGCTAATACCTGCAAAGCTCTCGCTACAATTTGCGATGTTCCTTTACTGGATGGTGATAATTCTCTTCGCGGAGTTTCTAGATCGATTACTCCCAACTTCCTGCATTCTCTCAATAGTCTGGTATGCTTTCATCTTTTACTTCTTCATTACTATACTTAAAATCTCTTTCTATTTTAATACTTTTTACATTTTTCGCAGGCTAGAAAAGCTTCTTTCGTTGTTGCCTCAGATCTGGAGAGGACGCGAAATTCTTGAAAAAGAATCTTCAATTTCGTGCAAAGAATGAGGAATTGGAAATTGAAGTCAAAGATCTTCGCGAGAAGAATAAACAACTAGAAATTGATTCTTCTTCGTACAAGAATAAAATCTCTAGTCTTCAGCAAGCTAATAATCAACTCTATGGTATGTTACTTTTCTCCTTTCCCTTCATTCATTCATCCTGTTATTTTATCTTATTTAATTGATCCTTTTTGCAGACATTTATGGTTTTTTTGATGAAGCTACCATTCTTCGTTCATTTCCTAATGCCTTGGATAATGATACTCTTCTTGAGCGTCTTAATAAATCTTTAAATAGTTTCTCAAATGATAGAATTTCATCTCTTTCTCTGAATGAACTGAGATCCAAATTTCGCCTCTTAGAGATTGACCGTAGATCTAGTTTAGGCTTAGACAATCGATTTAAGCGTCTCTTTCTTAATTCTAAAGAGAAATTAATGAGCTAAGAACCAACATTAGTGGTCTCATAGATGATAAGGATCGCATCTATGATCAAGGTGCTAAGGCTTTGGTGAAATTCAAAGAGACCCTTCTCGAAGTTCAACTTGAACGAGATGAAGCTAAACGCAAGAACATCGATCTCTGCGAAAGAGAAAACCAAATTCGTTCTCGTCTTCTTATAAGTAATGAGGATGAATTCGCTTGGGCTGCGAAAATCTTAGACGATGCCAAATTCGTTCTCGTCTCCAAGTTGAGCATACAACCTTGATTAGAGATATGATTTCTGACAGAGAAGGTTATTAACTGTTCTTCTTCATTAATCTTTTTTTCTTATGAATTTTTTCATCAAGCTATTAATTGATTGCCTTTTGCTCGCAGATTCTGAAAGTAGATATCGCGAAAGAATTGAGGAACTTGAAGATGAAAAAGAGGAACTCGCAAAGAATCTTTCTTCTCGCAACGATAAGTATTATAGATTAAAGAATCAATCAAGATCACTGTTGCGAACTTTAATAACGATGCTATGCATTTTCGAATCAAACTATTCAAATGGTTTGTGATGACCATAGTATTCCTCATTCTGATTATCCTTGTCTCTTGGAGGAGATCCCAAAAGCATTCCTAGTCTGACTATTTCTGATAGCGAAGCTGATGATGAAGAATCTGATGGTGATGAAGGTTCTGATGGAGATAAAAGTTCTGATGCAGACGAAGAAGGGAACAAGTCTGATGAAGATGATGAAGGATCAACTAAGAAGTAGTCTTTGTTTCTTTCTTTAATCTTCTGTAATACTTGTACATTTATTCCTCCTTTCTGTATATTTGCGAATTCTTTTGGTTCTCCATATTCCTTAATATATGAGTTTCTTTCATTTTGACCTGCATTCATTAAAACAATTCTTCCTTGCAATATGGTTAATCAATATAATCATTAATTTTTTAATTTTTGCGTAAATCTATCTATGTGGAACAAATAACATTTTCTAATTTCATTCATTCCCATACTTGCCTCTGTTATTTGTATCCAAATGAGAGATTTTGCAGATTTTTCTTATTTTGTGCCTCAACTTCGCAGTTGTTTATGTATAATTTCGCAATCATATGCAAAGTGAATTTTGATTCTTTTCAAAATCTCATCCTGTGTGGTCTTATTTTTCCTTCCTAGTTAAAGGTCTTATTATGCCACCTCTTGTCATTGCGACAAAATCGCAGGACGTCCTTGCACTTTCATGCAAAAACCCATTGATCTTGCCTTAACTTTTTTTTTTATTATGGCCTCTTCAGGAATGTTGCGACAATATAACAGGCCTAAATATTCTTGCGAAAATAAAGCCCCATTACATTGCCGTCTTGCGACGAAATCGCAGGACGTCTTCGCACTTTCATGCGAAAACCCATTGATCTCGATCTTTTTCTTTAGTATTATTGCCTCTTCAGGATTGTTGCACAAATATGACAAGCCTTAATACCCTTGCGAGTAAAAAGCCTCATGACATTTGCGTCTTAAGACACTTATCAGCTCCCTAATGGAGGGTGCCGCCCTTATCTCCCCCTGGTTGCCCCTTCAAGGAGGCGTACTTCTACCATACAAGGTTAGCTCCTCCCATCCAGTCTTAACAACAACCAGTTGTTTTCGCAGCCTCTTATCCCTTTTACCTATAGGGTTTATGGTTACGAGACTGCACCCTAAGTGGGGTTTTCTTCGGGCCGAGTGCAGTATAAGCCAAGACTTGTCAAGAATGGCAAGGTACGCTCCAGACGCCCCTGGCACTCTTGACTCAACCGTGTACCTCGGCGCCTTGATCAGATTCTGCACTCCTTGGGAGAGTCCTTATTACCTTAGTCGCCCAACCTAAGTCATATGCTTAAGCTGAGAATCCAAGGTGCCTCTCCCGGATGGGCTTTATTGACCCCAAATCTCCATGACTCAGGTTCCGGTGGCGGTGTAGCCTTTCCCTGAGCCATGCAACAGGTACCCCCTTATATGACGTACTTTAGGTCTTACATTTGCCTCTTGCGAAATTGTATTCGCGAACTAGGGGTACGCCATAAAGGTTCGCCCCTTTCTCTTTTGTCATTGTTCTCTGATTGTCTTTTGTAGAATTCATTATCTCTGCGAGATTCTTGCACATCATATTGTATTTGCATTTCGCAATCTCAATTTTGTCATTCAATAAAATGTATTTTTGAGAATTTTATTTATTGTCGCAAAAATCAATCATTCATACATTACCTTTGCTATCCTCTGCTTCTTTGTTATTTTCTGCTACTGCTTTCCTTGGTAGTGGTATGTTCACCATTTTTTATTCTGAGCTAGCATTAGTTTCGCAACATCTCTTCTTTTCTTTCGATTGCATCCACCATCAACCTCTCACTTCTTTGTGTCTCTTTGATTTTGTGTCGCCAACTTTCCTTCTTGTTTGCTCTTCCTTCGCAGGATTCTACCTCAGTTTCGTAACACCTCTTTCCTTCAACCCAATCTCCCTTTATGATTCCTACACCGCTGGGGTGAGGGAATTTGATGCACTGGTGGAAAGTTGAAGCTACACCTAGAATCCCATGTAGCCAAGGTCGACCAATTAATGCATTGTAGGGTGATTCTACATCAACGACACAGAATAGGATTTCAGAAGATATTCCCTTCAATGGAATTCGCATAGTAACCTCCCCTTTAGGCTTGTTGGCAGTACCATTAAAACCATATATCTTATATGTTGATGGTATAAGATCATCATCTCTTCCTCCCATAGTTTTATAAGTATGATAAAATAAGATGTTCACAGAGCTTCCAGTATCGATTAGAATCCTATTAATTGCCCATGAATCTTCAGCTTCATCATCCTCATCTTCTTTCGGTTTTGGATTAATTTCTAATTTTACTACCAATGGATTATCATGTACCTCTTCACCTTCGGGGATTTCTTCTGCGGTAAAAGAAATAATGTTTCTGTCCCCATTCCTCTAGTGGCGAGATTTTCGCAATATTCATAATTTCTCTTCCATCATTATCTCTTGCGAACACTCTACTCAAAACATTGTCATGAAAATCTTCAATTGTCTTGTATGAATGTATATAGAGTGACAGAATAGATTCTTTGCTTTTGCACCAACTTCTATGAAGAATGTTTCCTTCTTTTTCATCGTGTTTACTTTGTGATGCTCTGGTGGTGGTGGCAATGGTTGAGATTGTGGGTGCCCTACCAAAAAGTGGTTTAGTTTTCCTTGATCTATCATTCTCAGAATAATTCTTTTTACATTTCTGCAATCATTTGTAGTATGTCCATGAAAATGATGATAAGAACAAAACTCATGACTTCTGTGGTTTGGAGGTGGTTCCGTTCCCATGTTCCATGGTGTTGGTATATTCTCCATCAAAATTATAGCTTCCCATATTTTCTCCACACTTGCATTTAGAGGTGGCATCTTGATTTCTTCCCATACACCTTGTGACCTCCTTGTCCTCTATTATAGTTTTGTCTTTGACCTCCATAAGTTTCTTGCGGCTGATCGAGTCTTTGAATCTTGTTATTTCCACCACGATTGTAGAAATTTCTTTCTCTTTCATACTCCTCTTGATCTCGGCTTCCCATAGCCACCAGTTTTGTTGATTGTTGCCCGTCACCTTTCTTGTTGTACTTGCGAAGTGTCGCCACTGTGTTTATTAGTTTGGGTAATAAGCTTGCATTTGCTGTTTGTGAACTGGTGTTCGCAACTGGTATGATTCCATTTCATTTTGCCTTTCCTCTAGAGCAATATATTCTTCTTGAAGTTCTCGCAATTCAGTCATTGTGATCGTATTCTTGACTCTGAAAATTTGGATATACAATAGGTTGGTTGCAAACATAGCATTGATAAATGATAAGATAATATCTCTCATCTACACGGCCAGCCATTTCGCTACACATAGTCCTCCATCTTTTAGTTAGGTGCTTCAAACTTTCGCCAATCCTTTGTTTTAATCCAAACACGTCTTCAATACCAGGTCCGAAGAATTATTACTTATATATGCCCCCAGGAATGTAGTCTGCAAATGATTGAAGGATGTTATTGTATTCTTTGGTAGACCTTCGAACCATTTTAAAACCTCCCCTGTTAAGCTGGATGCAAATACTTGCATAATACGGTCATGATTTTCCCATTGCAACATGCACCTCACGTAGGCTTTAATGTGTTGAATTGCACAAGTTGTTCCATCAAAAATGCTGGTTAATGCGGGAAATTGCATTTCGGTGGTATTCCTCCTAGTTGTACTTCCCTTGTAAATGGAGTTTTCGCAGCTTCTTCTATAGCTTCATCTAATTGTCTTCTGCCTACTTCTCCTCTATTATTTAGCATTTTCCTCTCATTTCTTCTAATTCTTTTAAGATTTGTTTATTTACACCTGAATTTTGATCCATTGGTCTTTTTAATTTCGCCTCGCTTCTTCTGCGTTCATATCTTTCTTCTCTCGCGAAATTTTGCATTTCTTCTTCATCATCTTCATCTCGTCTTCTTCTGCGATTCTCTTCCTCATCTCTATCTTGAATTCGCATATGATGATGTCTCTCATCTTCCCCTCCATGATTTTGTTCATTTCTTATTAATTTCATTCGCTGTCTTTCAGACATCCTCTGTACTCTATCATACTCTTCATTAGTATTACCGTTATTCCGGTTTTGTGTACGCCTTCTTTCTCGATTGTCGTGATTGTTCTGGAAAATTATCTCCCGAATCTCTTGTTCTTCCATTTCCGCTCTCAATCTTTCACGTTGGCAAATTAAACGTGCTTGTTCAACATAATGTCTTTCAATTTCTTCTTCAATCGTTTGTTGATTTATTTGAGCTTCTCTCTCATGTACAATTATCCTTCTTTCCTCTCGATTCCCTTCGCCATCTTGATTATTTTGTCCCTGACGTTTTCCATTTTCTTGATTTCTATTACTTTGCCTATCATCAAAAGTTTCATTTTGTGGAACGTAACGATCATCATTCCTTTTTCTATTTTCGCGATGTTCTTCATTAGGATTTGATATTTCTTCTTTAATATTATTTCCGGCATTAGTTGTGGGTGAGTTTCGCCTCATTTCTCTTCTAGTCGATCTTGAATATGATTTTGTAATATTTCTCGATCTTCTACTCTGTAATCTCATATTTTCCATCCCCAATTCGTGATTTTGCCTTGTTATATTCGCACGTTCTTCTGCCTCAGCTCTTCTTTCTTCATGTATTCTTCGTCTCAACGTTTCTAATGCTCCAATTTCCTCATCTCCATGAATTATTCCTTCTTCTGTTTATTGATTTCTCTCTACCTGTCTATGATTTCTGGTTTGCTGCTCTTCTTCTACTTCTTTTGCTGAATTTGACTACCAAGTGTGTATGCTCATCCTATCATAATCTGTATTCCTTCCTTGTATTATTGTTTGTTGAATTGGTGGTTGAATTTGAATTTCTCCATTATTTCTCATTCTATTAGATTCTCCCATTTCACTTCTTTCCCTTCTAGCAATTCTCTTGCTTCTTCTAACAGTAGTTGGTTGTTCTGATGTATTTCTTCTTCTAGCCATTTCTTCAATATTAATGAATTGCAAGAGATTATGTAAAATTCTTAATCAATCAACCCAAATCTTCACAAATCTCAATATTAATCTTCAATTTTTTCTAGAATAATCTTCAATCTTCCTTCCTCCCTGTTTCTAGCGCCATTATGTAGTTGCAGGAAATCCTACACTACACCCCTCACAAGATTTCATTAACATTCAACTCATTTTAGATTAACAATCTTAATTTTATTAATCAATGTTCGAACAATCTTACAAGAAAAGATAAAGGAATCAAGAATAACCACTGCTCTAGATTTTCTCTCTCCTATTTACTTGTTTCTCACTTAGAAAAAGATCTCTCTATTTCCTTTACAACTGAGCGACTATTTATAGGGAATTACATAGTGGATGACAGCTAATATGTCATTTATTTTCGGATATGACTTGCGACATTCTCGAGACCTTACAAATGTTAATCTCGCAAATTCTATAATTTTCGCAAGACTATCACATTTTTCTCATGATTTAGCGGACGTCGTTTATTATCTCGTTTCTGAAGTTATTCTGCGACGCTGCCGTGTTGTGTTGTTAATAATTTCGCTGAGGCATTATTGCTGCGAGATTCTGATCCTACAACATCGACCGTTGATAACGTAACTCGCCCCCAAGCATTTGTAGAGACATTGCGAAGACGCCCCAACTGTAATTACCTGCAAAAACAAAACAAAACAAGACAAAAAATAAAATAAAAAATGCTCACGTGCTAGGCGAAATTTTTACCACGTGGTGGACTTGTGATGCTCGAGAGCTAGTCGAGTCTTGAGTGAAATGTAAAGTGCTTGCGGCTGGTGCAAGGCTTTTTGCTCGCAATGTAACAAGGCTGTAGCGCTCGTTGCTCGGGAAGGATGGCTGTATTGCTTGTGTTGAGTACGAGTCTTTGGACCAACATCGGGCATTGGGCTTGTGGTCAAGACGAGACTTTATGCTTGCGAAGGTGCAAGTCTTTGTACTCGTGTGCAATGCGAGATTTTATGCTTGCGAAGGTGCAAGTCTTTGTACTCGCGTGCAAGGCGAGATTTTATGCTTGCGATAAGAACAAGACTTATGTGCTCACGTGCAAGGTGAGTCTTTAGGTGCTTGCGATGTGATGCACGACTAAATATTGAAGGGTCTAAGCAATCCTCATCTCGAACTCTCGATCATGTCGCTGTCCACGAACCTCGAACCCGATCATGTCGCTTTCCACAAACCTCGAACCCGATCATGTTGCTGCTCCAAGTGCATACTACAGTTTTTCCAATATAGAAAATTTTTCTACCATGCTGTAGGGAATTGAAAGACGATTCAAACGTGCCAAAAATTGCTTAATTCGGATTTAAAACGAAGAAGTTATTGGCGAAACAAGATTTGAATGAAGCACACGCGCTGAACAGAATAACATTACGGAGTCATGTTTTATTGCACAAACAGCTACTGGTACAGTTGGCCGTGGGTGTGGACTACGAGTTCAGGGTCACGCGATCGAACCTCACGTTGTGCACATTTTCTCATCTTTTTCTTGAACTACGCCTTTGAACTTTGAAGTGGCTCACCATGCTGATAGTGCGCTGCTGACAGGGACTATTGACAAGGATCACGTTGCTGACGTGGTGTCTAACCAGTGCTGACGTGGCATCACAGATAAGGCGGATACCGACACGTTTGATTACGTGGCGGATTGCTGGATGCTGATGTGGCGATACTGATGACGTGGCGTTACTTGCTGACGTCAGCGATGATTTGGCAACTGGTCAGACCCGAACCGGCTGCACCGAGTTGGCCTTTCAACGAGTCGTTGGATCAGAACCAAACCACTTGGCTGAACCAGAACAGCTGGATTTGAGGCTTGACAAATCTGACGGGTCAGATCTGCTGTATCTAACGCACTTAATTCGCTGAACTGGAGCTGTACAGGAGGTTGGCCGAATCGTACAGATCTGATCTGGTAAATCTGACGGATCATATTGGTTGGAGTCGAAGCTGCACGCGAGGCTGCACCTATGTGGTTGTACAAGGAAGAAGCTTTGGCAACGCCTTCTGTAACAAATATATTTGTTACTGTTGTGTAACGCTTCTGCGACTGTTTCTGCAACTTTCGCAACAGTTTCTGCATCTGTTTGTAACAGTTTCCTCAGATTCGCAACAGTTACGTGAGAACCCTAATTTTTTCTTCTTTTCCCTTTTCTTCGCTGATTTTTGCATGGAATTTTTTGCACGAATTTCGAGGGTTTTGCCGCACCTTTCTCAACGGAAAAACATGATCGTTTTACTCGAAATCCCCTTAGTCGGCGCCAATGTTTGTACCCAAAATAAATTCTAGGCACAAAACACGATTGATTTGATGATGATTAAATAAATTAGGGTTATGAAACAAGTCGAAGAAAAATAAAGAGACACAAGAATTTAACGTGGTTCGGCAAGTGTTGCCTACATCCACGGAGAACATAGAAATAGTTTATTGATTGTAGGATACAATAATTTTCCCTGGGTTAGCTAACCTAAAATTCCATATGAAGGAATAGAAATTCCATATCTCCATTTAGTTGGATTTTTGGCCTCTATTTATAGGCAAAAAACCCTAATCTGGTTCCATAGTACCCCTAGATTTGTAGTTATCCAAAATAACCACCTGGATTTGTACTTATCCTTTAATATTTGTGTCTGTCCTTGAAGATCCATGTCTATATTGAGAGATTCTTGTATATCTTCACATGATTTGAGTTTATCTTGAAAGATCCTTGTTTATCTTCCAAGATTTGTGTGTATCTAAAAATGACTTCTACAATAAGTCATTTGGGCTTCTATAATAAGCTAGACTTGGTTTCTATATTAAGCCTTGTGGGTTTCCTCAATAAACCTCCGGAATTCCTCAATAAGTCCGGTCTGGGCTTCTGGAATCTTCTTTAACGGGCCTTTTGGGCTTGATTCACGGGCTTCTGGTGTATTTTATACACGGTACAAACACCTTGTCCTAGGTCAGTTGATCTTATCACACATCTATGACTTCCTCCAATTCCTTTCTTCTACTTTTATTACGTGATATATCTTTTATCCCCTCCTAATATAAACATACATGCAAAATGATAAAATAAGTTAGTTTGTAGTAAACAAAAGATATATAACAATGTGTAGTCTGCACTCTTAACAAGGGATGCAGTAAAATTTGTGAAGGAAATTTTAAAATTCAAAAATATGTTGTCTTCACTCGTTGAAAAGACAAGGGTACCCAAATACACCACAATCTTTTATTTATCAACCTATAAGTCCTTTACCAAGTGTGATCCGTTAGAGCATAACTCGGTTGAACTCATCAAGCGTTGGTATGTCAAGTTTGGTTGTCATATTTTAGTGCCTCAAAAATCATCTAAAGTCGCTTGATTGTATACTAGAGTCAACTTCATTTAGGTTAGACTAGAAAGTCAAGGAATGTTGAGACATACAAGTATTACTCTAAAGACCTGAAGAAAGTGAAGAAGAAGTTGTTTTGTGGTAAAAACTGATTCTGCTGTTTTTGGTAAATTTGGGTGTGTTGATGAGAAACGAATTCAAACCCTACACAAATGCACTGCTCGGGAGTACTTTTAGATTCGAGAGATCAATCTGTAAGACTCTGGCCTAAACCAAGAAATGGTCGTTCCAGATTCAATTCGGTCACAAGGTGAGGAGAAGGGTTGATCTTAGGGAGGGAAGCGAATAAGGTGTTTGAGATCAGAGTGTTGAATTATGAAGGTGTGGCTATTTTATGACTTGTATCAGAAAATGGTTTCTGGGTACTTGTTGATAACACTTGTGTTCTCTATTTGTCGAAATAGATTGAAAACCTATTTATACAAGTCATTGAGATCACCCTGATCTCATAGGAAGTGAAGGAAGTTAAGTAGTGGAGAAGTGGGTTTGTGCGGAAGGTGGTGATCATCGTGTTTCCGTTATGAGGGAAGACTAATCACACGTTCACCCACTACTCTCATTAACCGTCCGTCTTTCCTGACACTTTCTCGTAATAGGCGCGTTGAACGCCGCACGTTGTAAACCGCCAGACCAATACCCGAGTGAGCATCCCCCAGTTTGTGACATGTTTGATGTATCGAGTGAATGGGTCAAGTCATGTGACTTGACGCTAAAATCAACACATAGTGATTTTAGGTTAAATAATAAATTATTTGTGAAACCAATATTTATAAAGAATTGCTTATAATCGATGTATGTAAAGCATCGCTTTCGAATAAGCAGCTGAAAATAATCGATGTGTTAGAAGCATCGCTGTTTTTGAGCTCGATCGAACCAGTCGCGGATTGAGCGTCTTAAAAATAGCACGACCAACCATCTTTGGGTGATCGTTTGAGGACCCTATGGATGTGCTATGACTTGGTCGATCACTCCCTGTGGAGGAAGAATGGTCGGTGATCACGATGTTGCTTTGTTAGTGTTTGAAAAATAAATCTACACCATCCAACTAGGCTGGAGAAGTTGGATGGTCGAGATGATTTGCGGCAGTTGTATACTATTGTTGACGTATCTTTAGGGTTTAGGGGGCCGCGCGGCCAACCCTCTTTGGGCGAGATATTCGAGGCATCGGGCGTTAGCTCGAGTAGGTCGGTCGGTCACGTGTAAAGGTGAGCCGAGGTGAGCACGTTGACATCTTCGGGGTCGCCTGAAATTAAATCTAATCCCTTCAACTAGGCCAACGAAGATGGATGGTTGTGATCGGTTTGCGACAGTAGGGTGTTGCCGTAGACACAATTTTAGGGTTTTCAGAACAGTGCGTTCATCCTACTTGGAGCAAGTGTTTTGATACGCTCGGGTTTTGCCGTGGACAAGTCGATCGACCAAGGGAGGAGTTGGGCCAACGGTGAACGCGTCGGCATCTCTTCAATCGCTCGAAATGCGATCCAAGTCGTCCAACTAGGCCGACTAAGTTGTACGGACGTGATGCATTTTGAGACCCTCTTTGTCGGTCTCAGCTCGTTCGGGCTATTATTTAAGTAGCGTGAACGCCCATGTTTGGGTCGGCGTTCGAAGCACTTGTGGATGAGGGGAAAAGGACTCGATCGACTAGGGCACTAGTGGGCCCGCCGGTGGTCACTATGGTGATTGCCTAGTTCTGCTAGGGGTATGCTATGCTTGTTGAATCGTGCGACCAAATTGTGTGGCCGTGATTATCTTTGAGACTGACATGAACAGTCTAGATTTTCCTTAAGGAATTTGGACGTGTTCGATCGCGCTATCTTTCAATTAAAAGTGCATCGACACAAAAATATCTTCGTCAGAGGACGATGGAGCCTATGTGAGTATTTTCATGCAGATTCTTATTACTGAGAGTGAACATTTAATCGTCATGTCATGTCAATATTGGGAGTTCGGCTTGGAATGTAGCATAGGAAAATATCAGGCAGGCAATGCATTAGCGAATAATGTCGGTAAAAGAAATAATTCACAGAATATTTTGGGATTGTTGTTACGCGCACCATTCTGATAAATTTCATAAATATGTTGAATTGCTCAATACATACATAAGTAAAGAGGTTTGAACACTCATTATTTTGAAACGGCCTTTATTCCTTTGCAGGATAACAACGCTAAATATAGGGTTTTACAATCTTGACCCTGAACTGAAATCCACCATCAACAGAAGCGAACTACAATGACAACATCATCCTTCCTCTTGAGGTTAGTAATATTGACTTGAACATCTTTCATTCCTAACGTATCTTTCAGGTCGTGCTATATTGAAAACATAACTGTGAAGCTGTATATACTGTACATATTGTATGATACTCTAGTGATGTGACACAGTCATATTTGTATGATCATAGTATTAGGGAATTAGACTACGAAGTATAACGCTTATCTTTTGAACTTCGTAGATATGACGTCGACATAATATTATACATTGTTATGATTATGTGAATGGGTTATGGTGAAGATTTCATCCTAGGAAACAATGTTTTACATTTGTTTAAAGGAAGTACATTCATGAACTTGTTTTATGAGTCGAAAGGGAAATCGCTAGGCTTATTGGTACGGCTATTCATTGCAAATATTTGGATTACCAATATGTGTGAGATGGTAGAACCGATCGTAACTCTGTTATATATCTTAGTATAACTAATCACAATGACTGACTTATGATTTGGTATGACTAGTTTTTATTAATTAGTGTAACCGATGTTAAAGCATAGCTCAGTCAACCTCGCATGCGTTGCTATCTCAAGCATGTTTTTCAATGTTAGTGATCAAAACTATAAGTCTTGATTTCTCCCTACATAACTAAGTCTCGGACTAGGATAGAAAAGTGTAGTTGAGATCAAGGACTTCATGGCGATTCATCATACAATGACGAAGATCTATACAAGGAACCGTGGAATTTCATCAACAAAAAGGTATGTGGAGACTTGAACTTATCTATCACTCAAAAGTCTATATCTTCTATCTCCTACTTCTTATGAGACAAAAGTCGTATGCTATATAGACTAGATCATACACATTTGACATTTCGAGTTGAGCATTCATTGCTTATCTTTTATCTCCAAATCGTGTGTTGGTAAAGCGTTTCGCTTTGATCAAGTTTATCTTCACCTAGTGACGAAAGTCATGAAAAGTTTCAATCACTTTGAGAATTGCTCTGACGTGAATCGGTCAGTGAAGAATGGCTACATAGCGTCCTCTGATAATGTCTCAATGATTGAAATGATAATTTAGATTACATAACCATGTATTCCTTGAACCGAAGTTTTCGAACTTTGTTGATCAAGATAAATCGGGAGGATTGTGGAATTGGCTTGCCAAGTCCGCGAACTGTCGGAAGTTCTCGACCGAGAATTTCTGCTGGGATTTTCCGAAACTCATTTGTGTGCTAAGTCCGCGAACTCCGTCCGCGAACCCAGATCGCGAACTGGCGGAAGTTCTCTTTCCGACAATTTCTGCTGAGTTTGGAAAACTCAACCGATTAACTTAAGCCCGCGAACTTGTTTGTGAACTTAAGAGGTTATGATCTAAAGTTGTGCTCTGAACATGAAACATTAAATTACTAAGGAATGATTTATGAAAAACCGTGGCTATAATGTTCATGAGCCGATTCAATCGAATCGAATCATCTTTGATTCAATTGTGTCTTGTGTAGTTACATAAGATCTCATAGAAATTGAACAACTCTTTAACTAGTTCATTTGAGCCAATTGAACTAGTTATGGTGAAGAAGAACAAGGTTAATATGAAATGCTCATATGGTTAACCTTTTTGGGTTACTATGTTGAACCAACATACACGTACACGTTTGGGCATGGTTTTCACGAACATAGTAAACGTCTACCCAAGTGTGTGTGACAAGCTAAGTTTTCGATCTAACGGTTGAGAAATATTAGCTTGAATCTAAATCAGGTTTTCATCTAACGGTGAATAAGGATTGCTTTGTAACTAAGGAAAAACCCAAATTTGAAGGCTATATAAAGGATACATCTAGCATTGTGCAAAACTAATCCCCACACGCCTGTGTGATACTAGTGCGCTCGCTAGAGTCGATTCTCCTTTAACCTTTGGTTTTCTTCTCTAAAACCAGGTTAAAGACTTAAAGATTTCATTGGGATTGTGAAGCTAGACCGATACTACTTTTATCGTAGTTGTGTGATCTGATCTTGCATCTTCTATCATACGAGTATAATCTTTGATTGGCTTGAGATCGTGAGAGTTCTTCTATAGGCAAGATAAAGAAGTCATAAACATCTTCGTCTCACTGTTTGTGATTCCTCGACAAACCGCCTGTGTAGTCAGGAAGGATTGTAGAGAGGTGATTGATTAATCTAGGTTGTTCTTCGGGAATATAAGACCGGATTATCAATTGGTTCCTGTTCACCTTGATTTCATATCAAAAGACGGAACAAAACCTAGTGTTTATCTTTGGGAGACAAATTTATCCTCTTATAGACTTTTCTGTGAGAGACAGGTCTGTTTATTATCAAGTCTGTGATTTTGGGTTACAACAACTCTTGGTTGTGGGTGAGATCATCTAAGGGAATCAAGTGCGCAGTATCCTGCTGGGATCATAGGCGTAGGAGTACAACTGTACCTTGGATCGGTGGGAGACTGATTGGGATTCAACTATAGTCCAGTCCGAAGTTAGCTTGGAGTAGGCTAGTGTTTGTAGCTGCTTAATACAGTGTGTAGTCAATCTGGACTAGGTCCCGGGGTTTTTCTGCATTTGCGGTTTCTTCGTTAACAAAATTTCTGGTGTCTGTGTTATTTCTTTTCCGCATTATATTTTATATAATTGAAATAATATAGGTTGTGCGTTAAAGATCATCAATTGGAATTCCGACCTTTGGTTGTTGATTGATATTGATTGATCCTTGGGGATTGGTCTTTAGCTCCAAGTAATTCCTTGTGTTTGATTATAGACTCGCTGATTTCTATTAGCTTGAGTAAATCAAAAGAAGAGAGAGATATTAACTCCTTGAGATACTTTTATCTAGATTGAGTCTGACTGTCTAGTTGATTCTCTAGTAAGTGTTTCGGAGTTAGTCCATACAGATTTCTAATCGAAATATTGGGTGGTGTTGTTAGACCCCCGCTTTTTCAATTGGTATCAGAGCAGACAAACACGTTAAAAAGACCTTATAAGTCTGTGTTTGTAGCGATCTGAATATGGATGAGTCTATCTCTAATAACGTACCAGTTCAGAAATTACTAGATGATTCTAAAAGCTTGGGTTCACCTGAGAGAACTGTCACATCTAAGTCAATATCCAAACATTCTCTTGATATAAAAACTGTTGATTGGGAAACTCTCCTAGAAGAACAGTTGGATGAACTTTCTGATGAAGGTGATTCAGGTATTGATAGAGATGTTGATGAGGAAGTTGTAGTTGCAGGAAATCCTACACTACACCCCTCATATGATTTCATTAACACTCAACTCATTTTAGACTAACAGTCTTAATTTTATTGATGAATCTTTGAACAATCTTACAAGAAAAGATAAAGGAATCAAGAATAACCACTGCTCTAGATTTTCTCTCTCACTTGTTTCTTACTCAAAAAAGATCTCTCCCCTTTTCTTCACAGTTGAACGACTATTTATAGGGAAATACATAGCGGATGATAGCTAATCTGTCCTTTATTTTCGGATATGGCTTGCGACATTCTCGCAACCTTACAAATGTTAATCTCGCAAACTCTCAAATTTTCGCAAGATCATCATATCTTTCTCATGATTTTAGCTGATGTCGTTTATTATATAGTTTCTGAAATTGTTCTGTGACGCTGTTGTGTTGTTTTGTTGACAATTTCGCTGAAATATTATTGTTGCGAGATTCTGATCCTACATCTTTCCTCTTCTCATATCTTCTCTGCAAAGTAGAGAATTATGTGAGAAATGCCGCAACTGTTTATCTCTTCATATTCTGCATTTATCACACGTATTCTTCCTTCCATCTATTTCTTGACACGTCTTCTGTAACCGCTGCTTTTCAACCGCTCATGTATTTTCGTCTTAATGGTGTTTATTTCTTCGAGTAAAAAATCTTCTTTATATATTTTTCTTACTCTTCTTTCCACTTTTTTTTTACTTTCTCTTCTCTTTTTATTTTCTCATCTCTGCAACTCTATTGTCCTTCTGTAAGTTCCGCTACTGTAATCCTTGCTTCTTCAATCTTCTTACTTTTTATTCATTCCCATATTCTATATTCAAATATGCCTCCAAGTGGCCATAAACATGAGAAAAACTTAAAAGACTTCCAAAAAGATCTTGCAGAGAAAGGTTTCACACTTTCTACCATTCCTGGTGAAAGTGCCAAGTCAATTCTATCTATCAAACTTTTTTCTGATCAATATTGTGATGATCAATCAATCATAACTTCGCTTGGTCAAATTCTCGCAGGTTTTCCCATTCCTCTTTATGATCCAGATATTCCCTTATTTTATGAAATTCTCGCTCATTCGGGATTTTCGCGAGCTATCTTTCAATTGAGTGGGGATTGCATCCGTCTGATGTAAGAGTTCGCTAACCGTGGTGCTGGTAAAGGATATTTGTACTCCAAAGAACTTAGGGATCCTAAATTCGCAGACTTGGAGATAATTTCTGTGAAATATACAGTAGCGAGCTTTTTTTAAAATTATGAATCGATCTCTATGAAGAAAGAGAATACTCGCTGGGGTATTCGTTTGAAAAGGAAAGATAACATTGATGAAGCGAAAATACTTATGCAAGATATTGATTGGCATTCTGGTAAGAATACAAATCCTTTCCAATACAAAGATGATAAATGATGTGTTTTTCCCTTGATGCTAAAAGGACCTTATATCGTTGGATCAAATATTCTTCCTGAGAATCTCACTACCTATCAACCTTGGGTATTCTCTTGGCCCGAGAAGGAGAAAGAGGTATGTTTCTTCCAGTTTCGCTTACTTTTTATTTCTTTATTTGTCTTTATTCTTTTTTTCACTGACCCTTGCGACATTTTACAGATCCAAAAACTAAAAGATAGTTATAACAGGACTGGGAAGGCTAGTACCTTATTAGCTCTTCGCTCATACACAGATGAGGTAAGAAATATCCCTTTATGATTTTAAACAGTATATTGTTGCCTCCATTTCTTACTTCTATTTGTGTGTGAAGATTATTGATGAAATAGAAGAGCCTTCCAATGTTGCGAAGACTGGTGATAAAGGCAAAGGTGTTCTTCGCAGGGAAAAATCAACTGCTCCTCCTTCAAAGAAGAGAAAAATCCGTTATTCTTCTCCTTCAATTATTCCTTCTCATGAAAATTTCGAAAGTGACAAGGATGATGAGGATAATGATGATCTTTCCCCAATTGAATATTCTCCACCTGAATCTTCAATGGCTAAGCTTTCTGTCCTCTTTTCTGATTCTTTGCAAGGAATGGGAGATAGCCAATTCGCTAACACCTGCAAAGCTCTCGCTACAATTTGCGATGTCCCTTTACTGGATGGTGATAGTTCTCTTCGTGGAGTTTCTAGATCAGTGACTCCCGATTTCCTGCATTCTCTTAATAGTCTGGTATATTTTCATCATTTTACCTCTTCATTGTTGTAACTCAAAATCTCTTTCTATATTAACACTTTTTATATTTTCTCGCAGGCTGGAAAAGATTCTTTCGCTGTTGCCTCATATCTAGAGAGGAGACGCGAAAATCTTGAAAAGAAGAATCTTCAATTTCGCACAAAGAATGAAGAATTGGAAGCTGAAGTCAAATGTCTTCGCGAGAAAAACAGACAACTAGAAATTGATTCTTCTTCATATAAGAACAAAATCTCTAGTCTTTAACAAGCTAATAATCAACTCTATGGTATGTTACTTTTCTCATTTCCCTTCATTCATTCATCTTGTTGTTATATCTTATTTAATTAATCCTTTTTGCAGACATTTATGGTCTTTCTGATGAAGCTACCATTCTTCGTTCATTTCCTAATTCCTTGGATAATGATACCCTTCTTGAGCTTCTAAATAATTCTTTAAATAGTTTCTCAAATGATAGAATTTCATCTCTCTCTCTGAATGAGCTTAGATCTAAATTTCGCCTCTTAGAAATTGACCATAGATCTAGTTTAGGCTTAGCCAACCGATTTAAGCGTCTCCTTCTTGATTCTAAAGAGAAAATAAATGAGTTAAGAACCAAAATTAGCGGCCTCATAGATG
Organism: Papaver somniferum; assembly: GCF_003573695.1. Lineage (NCBI taxonomy): Eukaryota > Viridiplantae > Streptophyta > Magnoliopsida > Ranunculales > Papaveraceae > Papaver > Papaver somniferum. Next base: position 208,726,722 of record NC_039364.1, read on the forward strand.
ATAAGGATCGCATCTCTGATCAAGGTGCTAAGGCTTTGGCGAAATTCCAAGAGACTCTTCTTGAAGTTCAACTTGAACGAGATGAAGCTAGCCACAAGAACATCGAGCTCTGAGAAAGAGAAAACCAAATTCGTTCTCGTCTTCTTATAAGTAATGAGGATGAATTTGCTTGGGCTGCGAAAATCTTAGATGATGCCAGAAAAGATTTAGGTGTAAATGTTAGTCTCCAAGTTGAGCATACATCCTTGATTAGAGATATGATTTCTGACAGAGAAGGTTACTAACTGTTCTTCTTTACTAATCTTTTGTTTCTTATGAATTTTCATCAAGTTATTAATTGATTGTCTTTTGTTCGCAGATTCTGAAAGTAGATATCGTGAAAAGATTGAGGAACTTGAAGCTGCGAAAGAGGAACTTGCAAAGAATCTTTCTTCTCGCAACGACAAGTATTCTAGATTAAAGAATCAAATCAAGATCAATGTTGCAAACTTTAACAATGATGCTATGCATTTTCGCAATCAAACTATCCAAATGGTTTGTGACGACCATAGTATCCCTCATTCTGATTATCCTTGTCTCTTGGAGGAGATCCCACAGAATACTCCCAGTCTGATTATTTCTGATAACGAAGCTGATGATGAGGAATCTGATGGTAATGAAGGTTCTGATGGTGATGAAGATTCTGACGCAGACGAAGAAGGGAACAAGTCTGATGAAGATGATGAAGGATCAACTAAGAAGTAGTCTTTGCTTCTTTCTTTGATCCTCTGTGATACTTGTACATTTATTCCTTCTTTCTGTATATTTGTGTTTCTTTCATTTTGACCTGCATTCATTAAAACAATTCTTCCTTGTAATACAGTTAATATATATAATCATTAATTTTTGAATTTTTGTGTAAATCTATCATATAGAGAAAAATAACATTTTCTAATTTCATTCATTCCCATACTTGCCTCTGTTATTTGTATCCAAATGAGAGATTTTATAATTATGTATAATTTCGCAATGTTATGCGAAGTGAATTTTGATTCTCTTCAAAATCTCATTACTGTGTGGTCTTATTTTTCCTTCCTAATTAAATGTCTTATTATGCCACCTCTTGTCGTTGCGACAAAATCGCAGGACGTCCTTGCACTTTCATGCAAAAACCCATTGATCTTGTCTTAAATTTTTCTTTTGTATTGTAGCCTCTTCAGAAATGTTGCGACAATATGATAGGACTAAATATTCTTGCAAAAATAAAGCCCCATGACATTGTCGTCTTGCGACGAAATCGCAGGACGTTCTCGCACTTTCATGCGAAAACCCATTGATCTCGTCTTATCTTTTTCTTTTGTATTATTGCCTCTTCAGGATTGTTGCACATATATGACAATCCTTAATACCCTTGAGAATAAAAAGCCTCATGACATTTGTGTCTTGAGACACTTATCAGCTCCCTAATGGAGGGTGCCGCCCTTATCTCCCCCCTGGTTTCCCCTTCAAGGAGGCGTACTTATACCATACAAGGTTAGCTCCTCCCATCCAGTCTTAACAACAACCAGTTTTTTTCGCAACCTCTTATCCCTTTTACCTATAGGGCTTATGGTTACGAGACTGCACCCTAAGTGGGGTTTTCTTCAGTCCGAGTGCAGTATAAGCCAAGACTTGTCAAGAATGGCAAGGAATGCTTCAAACGCCCCTGGCACTCTTGACTCAACCGTGTACCTCGGCTCCTTGATCAGATCTGCACTCCTTGGGAGAGTCCTTATTACCTTAGTCTCCCAACTTAAGTCATATGCTTAAGCTGAGAATCCAAGGTGCCTCTCCCGGATGGGCTTTATTGACCCAAATCTCCATGACTCAGGTTCCGGTAGCGGTGTAGCCTTTCCCTGAGCCATGCAACAGGTACCCCCTTATATGACGTACTTTAGATCTTACATTTGCCTCTTGCGAAATTTTATTCACGAACTAGGGTGTACGCCATAAAGGTTCGCCCCTTTCTCTTTTGTCATTTTTCTCTGATTTTCTTCTGTAAAATTTATTATCTCTGCGAGAGTCTCGCACATCATCATATTGTATTTCCATTTCGCAATCTCAATTTTGTCACTCAATAAAATGCATTTTTGAGAATTTTACTTATTGCGAGAGTGTCGTAACAAATTAATCATTCATACATTTCTTGTTTTTATTACCTTTGCCATCCTCTGCTTCTTTATTATTTTCTGCTACTGTTTCCTTGGTAGTGGTATGTTCATCATTTTTACTCTGAGCTAGCATTAGTTTCTTAACATCTCTTCTTCTTTTCTTTCAATTGCATCCACCATCAAACTCTCACTTCTTTGTGTCTCTTTGATTTTGTGTCGCCAATTTTCCTTCTTATTTGCTCTTCCTTCGCAAGATTCTATCTCAGTTTCGTAACACCTCTTTCCTTCAACCCAATCTCCCTTTATGATTCCTACACCGCTGGGGTGAGGGAATTTGATGCACTGGTGGAAAGTTGAATCCCATGTAGCCAAGGTCGACCAATTAATGCATTGTAGGGTGATTCTACATCAACGACACAAAATAAGATTTCAGAAGATATTCCCTTCAATGGAATTCGCATAGTAACCTCCCCTTTAGGCTTGTTAGCAGTACCATTAAAACCATATATTTTATATGTTGATGGTATAAGATCATCATCTCTTCCTCCCATAGTTTTATAAGTATGATAAAATAAGATGTTCACAGAGCTTCCAGTATCGATTAGAATTCTATTTATTGCCCATGAATCTTCAGCTTCATCATCCTCATATTCTTTCGGTTTTGGATTAATTTCTAATTTTACTACCAATGGATTATCATGTACCTCTTAACCTTCGGGGATTTCTTCTGCAGTAAAAGAAAAGATATGTTTCTGCCATTCTTCTAGTGGTGAGATTTTCGCGATATTCATAACTTCTCTTCCATCATTATCTCTTGTGAACACTCTACTTAAAACATTGTCATGAAAATCTTCAATTGTCTTGTACGAATGTACGATAGAGTGACAGAATAGATTCTTTGCTTTTGCACCAACTTCTATGAAGAATGTTTCCTTCTTTTTCATCGTGTTTACTTTGTGATGCTCTGGTGGTGGTGGTAATGGTTGAGATTGTGGGCCCTACCAAAAAGTGGTTTAGTTTTCCTTGATCTATCATTCTCAAATAATTCTTTTTACATTTCTGCAATCATTTGTTGTATGTCCATGAAAATGATGATAAGAACAAAACTCATGCTTCTGTGGTTTGGAGGTGGTTCGTTCCCATGTTCCATGGTGTTGGTATATTCTCCATAAAATTATAGCTTCCCATATTTTCTCCACACTTGCATTTAGAGGTGGCATCTTGATTTCTTCCCATACTACCTTGTGACCTCCTTGTCCTCTATTATAGTTTTGTCTTTGACCTCCATAAGTTTCTTGTGGTTGATCGAGTCTTTGAATCTTGTTATTTCCACCACGATTGTAGAAATTTCTTTCTCTTTCATACTCCTCTTGATCTCGGCTTCCCATAGCCACCAGTTTCTGTTGATTGTTACCGTCACCTTCTCTTGTTGTACTTGCGAAGTATTCGCTACTGTGTTTATTAGCTTGGGTAATAAGCTTGCATTCGCTGTTTGTGAATGGTGTTCGCAACTGGTATGATTCCATTTCATTTTGCCTTTCCTCTAGAGCAATGTATTCTTCTTGAAGTTCTCGCAATTCAGTCATTGTGATCGTATTCTTGACTCTGAAAATTTGGACATACAATAGGTTTGTTGCAAACATAGCATTGATAAATGATAATATAAGATATCTCTCATCTACACGGCCAGCCATTTCGCTACACATAGTTCTCCATCTTTTAGTCAGGTGCTTCAAACTTTCGCCAATCCTTGTTTTAATCCAAAAACATCTTCTATACCAGGTCGCGAAGAATTATTACTTATATATGCCCCAGGAATGTAGTCTGCAAATGATTGAAGGATGTTATTGTATTCTTTGGTAGACCTTCGAACCATTTTAACGCCTCCTGTTAAGCTGGATGCGAAATACTTGCATAATACACATCATGATTTTCCCATTGCAACATGCACCTCACATAGGCTTTAATGTGTTGAATTGCACAAGTTGTTCCATCAAAAATGCTGGTTAATGCGGGCAAATTGCATTTCGGTGGTATTCCTCCTAATTGTACTTCCCTTGTAAATGGAGTTTTCGCAGCTTCTTCTATAGCTTCATCCAATTGTCTTCTGCCTACTTCTCCTCTATTATTTAGCATTCCTCTCATTTCTTCTAACTCTTTCAAGATTTGTTTATTTACACCTGAATTTTGATCCATTGGTCTTTTTAATTTCGCCTCTTCTTCTGCGTTCATGTCTCTTCTCTCGCGAAATTTTGCATTTCTTCTTCATTATCCTCATCTCGTCTTCTTCTGCGATTCTTCTTCATCTCTATCTTGAATTCGCATATGATTATGTCTCTCATTTTCCCCTTCATGATTTTGTTCATTTCTTATTAATTCCATTCGCTGTCTTTCAGCCATCCTCTGTATTCTATCATACTCTTCATTGATATTACCGTTATTCCGGTTTTGTGTACGCTTCTTTCTCGATTGTCGTGATTGTTCTGGCGAATTGTCTCCTGAAGCTCTTGTTCTTCCATTTCCGCTCTCAATCTTTCACGTTCGCAAATTAAACGTGATTAAACGTTTGTTCAGCATAATGTCTTTCAATTTCTTCTTCAATCGTTTGTTGATTTCTTTGAGTTTCTCTTTCATGTAAAATTCTCCTTCCTTCCTCTCGATTTCCTTCGCCATCTTGATCATTTCGTCCCTGACGTTGTCCATTCTCTTGATTTCTACCATTTTGCCTATCATCAAAAGTTTCATTTTGTGGAACGTAACGATCATCAGCTCTTTCTCTATTTTCGCGATATTCTTCATTAGGATTTGATATTTCTTCTTGAATATTGTTTCCAGCATTAATTGTGGGTGAGTTTCGCCTCATCTCTTCTAGTCGATCTTGAATATGATTTTGTAATACTTCTCGATCTTCTACTCTTGTAGTCTCATATTTTCCATCCTCAATTCGTGATTTTGCCTTGTTAGATTTGCACGTTCTTCTGCCTCAGCTCTTCTTTCTTCATGTATTTTCGTCTCAACGTTTCTAACGCTCCAATTTCCTCATCTCCATGAATTATTCCTTCATCTGCTTCTTGATTTCTCTCTACCTGTCTATGGTTTCTGGTTTGCTTCTCTTCTTCTGCGGAATTTGATTGCCAAGTGTGTATACTCACCCTATCATAATCTGTATTCCTCCTTGTACTAGTGTTTGTTGAACTGGTGGTTGAATTTGATTTTTATTTCTCATTCTAGTAGATTCTCCCATTTCACTTCTTTCTCTTCCAGCAATTCTCTTGCTTCTTCTAACAGTAGTTGGTTGTTCTGATGTATTTCTTTTCTAGCCATTTCTTCAATGTTAACGAATTGCAAGAAATTATGTAAAATTCTTAATCAATCACTCCAAATCTTCACAAATCTCAATATTAATCTTCAATTTTTCTAGAATAATCTTCAATATTCCCTGTTTCTAGCGCCATTATGTAGTTGCAGGAAATCCTACACTACACCCCTCATATGATTTCATTAACACTCAACTCATTTTTAGATTAACATCTTAATTTTATTGATGAATCTTTGAAATCTTACAAGAAAAGATAAAGGAATCAAGAATAACCACTGCTCTAGTTTTCTCTCTATTTACTTGTTTTCTTACTCAAAAAAGATCTCTCCCCTTTCTTACAATTGAACGACTATTTATAGGGAAATACATAGTGGATGACAGCTAATCTGTCCTTTATTTTCGGATATGCTTGCGACATTCTCGCAACCTTACAAATGTTAATCTCGCAAACTCTCTAATTTTCGCAGGATCATCACATCTTTTCTCATGATTTTAGCTGACGTCGTTTATTATATAGTTTCTGAAATGTTTTGCGACGCTGTTGTGTGTTTTGTTGACAATTTCGCTGAAATATATTGTTGCGAGATTTGATCCTACATCTTTCCTCTTCTCATATCTACTCTGTAAAGTAGAGAATTATGTGAGAAATGCCGCAACTGTTTATCTCTTCATATTCGCATTTATCACACGTATTCTTCCTTCCATCTATTTCTTGACACGTCTTCTGTAACCGCTGCTTTTCAACCGCTCATGTCTTTTCATCTTAATGGTGTTTATTTCTTCGAGTAAAAAATCTTCTTTATATATTTTTCTTACTCTTCTTTCCACTTTCTTTTTACTTTCTCTTCTCTTTTTTTATTTTCTCATCTCTGCAACTCTATTGTTCTTCTGTAAGTTCCGCTACTGTAATCCTTCCTTCTTCAATCTTCTTACTTTTTATTCATTCCCATATTCTATATTCAAATATGCCTCCAAGTGGCCATAAACATGAGAAAAACTTAAAAGACTTCCAAAAAGATCTTGCAGAGAAAGGTTTCACACTTTCTACCATTCCTGGTGAAAGTGCCAAGTCAATTCTATCTATCAAACTTTTTTCTGATCATATTGTGATGATCAATCAATCATAACTTCGCTTGGTCAAATTCTCGCAGGTCTTCCCATTCCTCTTTATGATCCAGATATTCCCTTATTTTATGAAATTCTCGCTCATTCGGGATTTTCGCGAGCTATCTTTCAATTGAGTGGGGATTTCATCCGTCTGATGTTAGAGTTCGCTAACTTGAATTTGATAATCTGTATCAAAAGTACTTTTTGTTGGAAGAGAAACTTGCAGAATCTGAAGCAAGGTTTAACTCCCAGCAAACAAGTTTTGACGACAGAGAAAGCACTTATCTCACTCGAGAAAAATGCCTTGAGGCTGATTTAGCTGCTACTCTTGATAAAATCAAGATGTTGGAAGATGACTTGAAAAAGTTCAATGCTAGTTCAAGCAAATTAACCACTATGCTAGGAGCAAGTAAAAATCATCGTGATACACGAGGATTGGGCTATAAGGGAATAGATGCTCCAAGTACTAGCAAAGAGGTAAAAATTTCAAGGCTAGTGATTCTTCTCAATAAAAGGTTTCTACTGATGGCAAAAGTGAAATACCTTCTCCGGGGCAGTTAAGGTTCAAAAGAGCAAAGTTTATCAACCTCCAAAGTTAACACACACGGATCGAGGTAAGAACATTACTTATGTTTTCCACTATTGCGGAAATAAAGGTCACCTGGAAAGGAGATGTCGTTTCCGTATAAGGAATGAGAAACTTCATGATGTTCTTGTTTGGGCATCACAAGAAGTTGTGAAACCAAGATCATACGTTAAGACTGATCCTCTTAACGTTACAGGTTGTAATTGTCCAACCTTTAGGCAAAGGAATCAGTGTTATGATAGACCTAGATTTGCCTATAAATGTCGTACGAATCCTTTTCATAATGGTAATGGTTATCAAAAGGATAACTTCGTAAAGACGAAGACAAGATCTGATGCTCCCAATTGGAGAAAGACTAACTTGCAAAAGAATAGTCAATCCAATTCTGTTCCAAGAATTCTAGAAGAGAGTGATGGGAAGAAGGTTCCGACTATTCCTAAACGCACTCAGAAGTAGATAACGAAGAAAGACAATGATGTTTTGAGTATGAAAAGGAATGATCTTCCAGAAAACTCCATGACTATGGAAAAGGCAGTATCCATGATGTTGGAACTTAACAAGTTTTTTGGAAAAATGGAATTGGATGTGAAAGGTTCTAAAGGTGATCTATTTCATGATAATCCAAAGGTCACTTGTGGTGAGCAAGACCTTTGTAGGATCAGAATCTCGCAGTGACAATAGTTTAGCAAAATTATCAATGACGCAGCACAACAACGTCGCAGAACAATTTCAGAAATGATAAAATAAATGACGTCAACTAAAATCACGAGAAAGATATGAAAGTCCTGCGAAAATTAGAGAGTTTGCGAAATTAACATTTGTAAGTTTGCGAGAATGTCGCAGACCATACCCGAAAATAAAGGACAGATTAGCTGTCATCCACTATGTATTTCCTTATAAATAGTCGTTCGAGTTATAAAGAAGGAAGAAAGATCTTTTTTGAGTAAGAAACAAGTAAATAGGAGAGAGAAAGTTCAGAGCAGAGATCATTCTTGATTTCTTTATCTTTTCTTGTAAGAACATTCAAAGATTAATCAATAAAATTAAGAGTGTAAACCTAAAATGAGTTGATTAACAATGAAATCATATGAGGGGTGTAGTGTAGGATTTCCTGCAACTACATAATGGCGCTAGAAACAGGGACTGAAGATCGAAAGTTGAAGATTGTTGTTGAGAATATTCAAATCAAGAAAGTGATTAAATAAATCAGTGAATCGGTTAGAAGAAAGATGAATAAAATTAATGTAGATGACAAAATATTGGAGTGTAATATGATAACAAAAACGATGATTAATGAATTCCATGAAAACATCAAAGGAAGAATACATAAACGAAAATTTGAAGGAATAAAAGTTATGGCGGTAGAAAAGACGTCACCCTTGAAAGATTGGAAAAGAAAAAAATTAGATTCATGGCGGCAGAAATACCAAAAGAAAATTTGAACCACACATCCCCATTGGTTGTCACAGTGCCTATTACGCGAAAAAAGAGGGAGACAACGACAAAATCCACAGGAGAATGGATATTGAACAGAACTTTAATCGATACAGGAAGTTCAGTGGATATAATATTTTATCACGCATTCCTGGGAATGGGATTTAAAGATGAAGAAATGTCCAGTTCAACATATTTTGTTCACGGCATTGGAAAATCCATAAGAAAACCTAAAGGAGAGATAGTGGTACGAATTCCACTTGGAGAAATCGAAACACATGTAACGTTGTGCGTGGTGGATATGGAATCGCCATATAATATGTTATTAGGAAGACCATGGATACATGCGATAAAAGCTGTGGTATCAACGTTGCATCAATGTATTAAATTCCCCACACCAAATGGAATAGGTGAAATCATAGGAGATGTTGACAATGCAAAATTATTTCATCAGATTGAAGTAAAGCATTATGAAGGACAAGCAAAAAAGAAACAATTTCGCAGAAAGTTGGCAAAGGAAGCAAAGAAAGAAGAAGAATTTAGAGTATATATGATAAGGGCAAAAGAAGGCAAAGGAATACCTAGCGAAATTTCGGAAGAAGGAGAAGGACCTATGAAAATAATAAAAGAACCAACACCAATGGGAGAACCTAAACCCACTTACACTTCCGCAGAACCAACAAAAGAAATAAACGTTGGGACTATAGAAGAACCTCTAATATTGAGAATTGGAACCAAAATGGATATAGAAGAAGAAGAAAGAACTGTTAACTTGTTGCGAGAATATAAAGATTTTTCGCAGGAAACATGGATGAGATACCGGGAATAGATCCATCAATTGCATGCCACAAGTTGGAGATTAACAAAAATGTGAGACCATTTAAACAGAGAATAAGAAAAATTGCAACAACTTATCATTCCCAAATAGAAGAAGAATTACAGAAAATGCTTGAGGCGGGAATCATAAGAGAAGCTAAATACCCAGAATGGATAGCGAATATGGTTATTGTCCCAAAGAAAAACAAAGGAATCAGGATTTGCATAGATTTCACTGATTTAAACAAAGCTTGCCCCAAAGATAGTTTTCTGTTACCAGATATTCCTCAATGGTGGAATCTGCAGCGGGAAATGATAGGGTATCATCTTTAGATGGATACAAAGGGTATAACTAAATCCCTCTCGCTGAAGAAGATCAAGAACATACTGCTTTCTTTGCCCCTAGAGGTTTATATTGTTACACGAAAATGCCATTTGGTTTGCGAAACACAGGAGCGACATACCAAAGAATGGTAGAGAAGGTGTTCGCAAAATGGATATACAAAACATTAGAAGTATAAGTGGATGACATGTTAGTAAAGAGTAAAGAAGCTAAAGACCATGTACAAGACCTGAGGGAGATTTTTGAACAAATGCGGCAGTATAACATTAAATTGAATCCTGAGAAGTGTACTATTGGAGTTGCATCGGGAAAATTTTTAGGCTACATTGTATCAAAAGAAGGAATACAGGTTGATCCAGAAAAAGTGCAAGCAGTTCGTGACATGCCAACACCAGCAACAATAAAAGATGTACAGAAGTTGAATGGGATTCTAGCTTCGTTGGGGAGATTCATTTCTCGATCATCAGACAAATGCAAATATTTTTTCGATATACTCAAGAAGGGTGTGAAATTTAAATGGACTGATGAATGTGAAAAAGATTTTCAAGGAATCAAAGAACATCTTATGAATACAACTATTTTACAAAAAGCAGAATCAATAGAAGAATTACTGATCTATCTTGCGACGACGTCGCATGCATTAAGTGTTGTGTTATTGCGAGTAGACGCAGGAGTGGAGAAACCCATTTATTACATTAGAAAAAATTTTAATACTGCTGATAAGAATTACTCAAAGATTGAAAAGTTAATCTTAGCATTAGTTTATGCATCATTTAAGCTCCGCATATACTTTCAAGCACACAAGATAAAGGTATTAACAAAAGTACCAATTGAATCAGTGATGAAGAATTCTAAAAGATCAGGAAGAGTTGAGAGATGAAATGCACAAGTATGCCACTTTGATATTAAATATGAAATTTTATCTTCACCAAAATCACAAGTTGTTGCAGATTTCTTGGAAGAATTTCCTTTAGAAGAAGATGAAGCAGTAGAAGAAATGATGGATGTAGAAGAAGAACATGGAGATCCAAAAGATTTATTAACAGAACCAAATAGATGGGAGATATTGGTAAATGGATCATCAAATGGAGAAGGAAATGGAGTTGGAATTTTTTTAATTTCGCCAGAAGGAATAAAAATGGCTTTTTCATTCAGATTGGAATTTGCATCCACTAATAATGAAACCAAATATGAAGCTGTGATACATGCCTTAAAATTCACAATAGAAATGAAACTAGAAAATGCCAGGATCACTAGTGATTCGCAGCTAGTTATTCGCCAAATAAAGGGAGAATATACTACAAATTAACCATCCTTGAAGAAATACAAGAAGTTGGTTGAAGAATTGTCAGCGAAAATCCCAAAAATAAAATGGAGGCACATTTCAAGAAAAGATGACAGATCCAACTGCGAGATGCATAAAAATACAAACACTTCTGTCACCATCAATCAATAAAGAAGAAGAAGACGTGGACGTGATGATAATAGACAATGAAGAAGAAGAACAAATGAACAATATCGCAGACTGGAAACACACAAGTTAAAAAGCTGTGCAACGAATTATGAATTAAGAGATGGGTTGCTATACCGAAAATCCTTTAATGGACCATCACTCAGATGTTTGACACGAGAGGAAGGAGAAAAGGTGCTAAAAATGTTACATAGTGGGGATGCTGGCAATCATAGTGGAGGAAGATCTTTGGCACATAGAGCAAAAATGCAAGGTTATTACTGTCCATATATGCATGAAGATGCAAAACAAATATCAAGACGTTGCGAAGATTGTCAGCGGCATGGAAAGAAAATACATGCACCTGGAGCACCATTGTCATCTTCAACTAGTGTATGGCCTTTTGGAAAGTAGGGCTTAGATATTGTGGGGCCATTTTTACCAGGATCTGTACAAAGAAGATACTTAATAGTCGCAACAGATTATTTCACGAAATGGACAGAAGTGAAGGCAGTACATCATATTCGCGACAAAGATATCTTTACATTCATATTCGAAAATATCATTTGCAGATTCGGAATTCCTGCACAGTTGGTATCTGATGATGGGAAACAATTTGAAGGACAGAATATAGAAATGCTACTTAATGCATTCAAGATAAAATGTGGAAAATCTACTCCTTTGTATCTACAAGCTAATGGGCAAGTAGAAGCAACAAACAAAAACATTGCAGATATATTAAAGAAGAAATTGGAAGGACATCACAGAGCATGGTGCGAACAAGTACATAATGCAGTATGGGCTTATAATACAAATAGAAGAGAAGCTATTGAAATGTCACCTTTTTGTTTAACATACGGAGTTGAAGAGGTGTTACCAACAGAAGTTGTTATTCCGACAACAAAAAGAGAAGCTTGGGAGAAAATCTTAGTGCGGGATTGATTTTAAATAAACTTGATGAATTAGAAGAAATAAGAGAAAAATCTTTACAACATATGGAGAATTATCAGCGAAGATTAGCCATAGAATATAGTAAACGTGTCAAAATACGCGAATTTCAACCAGGAGATTTATTCTGCGAGAAACACCAATATATCAGCGAGAAAATGGTGGAAAATTAGCGAAAAAATGGGATGGGCCTTACATCATTAAGGAGATAGTTGGAACAGGAGTTTATAGACTAATGGATCCAGAAGGAAGAGATGTTGGTCATAGATTAGACAGACCATGGAACAGGTTGTACTTAAAAAGATATTATCCGTAAGAAGCTTTGAGAAGTTATGAATTCTTAAAGAATAATTGCAGGATTACTCATACCAAAACAAGATCATGATGTGCGAAATTTTCGCAGAGATAATCACAGAACAATGACATAAAAGAAAGGGGCGAAACTTTATGGCGTACACCCTAGTTCGCGAATAAAATTTCGCAAGAGGCAAATGTAAGACCTAAAGTACGTCATATTATGGGGTAACTGTTACATGGCTCAGGGAAAGGCTATGCCGCCACCGGAACCTGAGTCATGGAGATTTGGGGTCAATAAATCCCATCCGGGAGAGGCACCTTGGATTCTCAGCTTAAGCATATGACTTGGGTTGGGCGACTAAGGTAATAAGGACTCTCCAAGGAGTGCAGATCTGATCAAGGCGCCGAGGTACACGGTTGAGTCAAGAGTGCCAGGGACGTTTGAAGCGTACCTTGCCATTCTTGAAAAGTCTTGGCTTATACTGCACTCGGCCTGAAGAAAACCCCACTTAGGGTGCAGTCTCGTAACCATAAGCCCTATAGGTAAAAGGGATAAGAGGCTGCGAAAACAACTGGTTGTTGTTAAGACTGGATGGGAGGAGCTAACCTTGTATGGTAGAAGTACGCCTCCTTGAAGGGTCAACCAGGGGGGAGATAAGGGCGGCACCCTCCATTAGGGAGCTGATAAGTGTCTTAAGACGCAAATGTCATGAGGCTTTTTATTCGCAAGGATATTAAGGCTTGTCATATTTGTGCAACAATCCTGAAGAGGAAATAATACAAAAGAAAAGGATAAGACGAGATCAATGGGTTTTCTCATAAAAGTGCGAAGACGTCCTGCGATTTCGTCGCAAGACAGAAATGTCATGGGACTTTAATTTCGCAAGAATATTTAGGCCTGTCATATTGTCGCAACATTCCTGAAGAGGCCATAATACAAAAGAAAAAGTTAAGGCAAGATCAATGGGTTTTTGCATGAAAGTGCAAGGACGTCCTGCGATTTTGTCGCAATGACAAGAGGTGGCATAATAAGACCTTTAATTAGGAAGGAAAAATAAGACCATATGATCAAATAAAATATTTATAAGTATTCGTAACATATTATTTTTTGCAAGAAAGATAATGAGAGGCAAGTATGGGAATCAATACACAAGAAGCATTATCTTTCTCATCAACAAAATATTAAAAGGAAAAGTTGACTCCAAAGTTGGTTGAAAAATGTAACTCGCAAAAGTGATAAAAATAAGACAGTTCAAGAAGACAAAGCTAAATAATAAGCTCAAGCTTCAGTATTAATTTCAGTAGCAGGAGATAACAGAAATTCTTCGCCAATATTCTCGCAAGCCTCTCCTTCATTTCGGTTTTGATCTTCGCCTTGACTAGCATCTTGATTATCTCCAGCAATTACTTCTTCAGGAGAAATTTCTTTCTCGTTCTGATTAACACCAGCAGATGCTTCTTTAGAAGGAACTTCTTCTTCATCTTCTAAGAAATTATCTTCTGCACCGCTTTCGTAATCATAATCACTATCAGCAGGACGAGGAACTTCATCATCATCTACTTCTAAAGGATCAATTGATGTAGGAGGAAGAGAGTTGGACAATAAAATGTCATTTACAAGGACTTCAGCCCGGAGATGAACTTGGCGAAGAAGTGCTCTCTGATGATTCCTATCTTGAATATCCTTAAAATAAGCAAGATAATAAAGTCTTCTTTCTGCTCGATCGCGAGAACCAGTAAGGGTAGAGACAACCAATGCATTTTCTTTGCGAATTTTGGCATATTTAGCCTCCAAAACAGAAATGGAAGAATGAATATTCTTCTCAGACTCTGCGAAAGATAGAATACAAAATTTTATTAAGATAAGGAATTCAGAGAGTTATGACAAAGAAAAGATAATTAAGGCAGTCAAACTATTATGACTACCTTCCTTTTGCGAAATAAGGTGCTGAATCAAGGACAAACAACTATTCTCTCAACGATCCATTGCGTCATCAAATTTATCTCCAACTAAACCTTTAAGTCGAGACTGCAGATTTTCTCTTTAGAAATAAGAAAGGCATTTTTCTTCGCAAGAGAAGAATAAGATTCTTCTAATTTGGAATATTGTTCTTTAAGCTGATTCGCCTTTACACTTAAAGCTATTCTACCTTGAATAAGTGTATCTCTTTCAGTGATAGATGACTCTGTTACTTCTTTAAGTTAATTTCTCAAAGAGCGAAGAGATTGCTCTTGGTCATCACATACTTTTTGAAGAATACTAAGTTGTTGCGAAGATATCGCCATCTTGTTTAAATAAGTTCTCTTCTCTTGGGACAAGGTTTTATTCTCATCTGATAAAGTTTTCATCCCTAAATTAGCTTTAGTTAAAGAATAAGAAAGACGAGATACTTCATTACTTAATAAATCTTGTCTTTGAATTAATTGGGTATTTTCATTGGTAAGCTATTTATATGATCAAGAGAATATGAATAGAGATTATCTAATTGGTTATATTGATCCATCAAGATTTCTTTATCAACACGGGCTTCTTCAACGGCAGATTCAAATTGATATCTGTCCATTATTCGTTTCTGGTTTAAAGCTTAACATGCGAAAGAGGGATTTCAAGGATAATCAAAATATGGGAAGGATAAAACCATTAAAAAGGAAAATTAAAGACACAGATAAGAAAATTACCTCTCAATTCATCATTCTTCTTGCGAAGATTATCACGATCCAGTAAAACATTCTGAATCTTCTGATTTTCGAGACGAAGAGCATTACATTCTTTTTCCAAAGCTGTCTTCGAAGCAGCTCTGTCAGAACCCAAATGCTTCTTCAGAATTTCGCAAACATTAGACTTGATAGGATCAATAGAAGACTTCTTGACATCATCCAGAACTTCGGATAAAACTTTGAAGGCAATATGTATCCCTTCCACGGTTTCTTTCGAAAGAGGAAGAGACTTAGGTAAAGAACTGGTAGAGATAGAAGGTTGAGAAACATTGTCAATGAGAAGAGAAGAGGTTTCATTCACAGCAGGATCAACAAGGGAAGTTTCAATCATTGAGAGGTCAGCTGAAGAAATGAAGTCTGAGGCAGCTTTTTCGCGAATTGGAGATAAAGGTTTATCTTGCGAAGATGTCGCAGAAGATTTAGAAGAGATGAGTAAGTGGAATGGAACAAAAGTTGGAACAGAAGTTGGAACAGTTTTAAGGTGGCGAGATTTCTTGATTGGTTTATTAACATCTTTATCACCCTGCGAATTACAATCCAGATAAGAAACAGAGGCAACAATATTGTTATTATAAAAGGATAGTGTTTCTTACTACCTTCTCATTCGCAGACTTTCTTTTATGTGCAACAACCTTATGCTGCGACTTGGGAATGTTAGGGTTCTGAACTGTAAATCTAGTGTTGGAAGCGCTTTTGCTGAAATAACAAGAGTATGGGAATCACATAAACAACATCAAATAAGGAAATAAACAAGATCAATTTCAGCAAAACTCATAAAGAAGAAAAAAGAAAACTAACCTTGATGAATCCATGGAAGATAATAGCAGGGAGATTGTTTCGAAGAAAATTATGAACTATGAAGATTTGCAGAAGAAATAGTATGAAGATGAAGAAGAATTTAAAAAGATTGAAGAAGAAAGAAGAAAAGTTGCAATAATGGAATTTGCAGAAGAACGATGAAGTTGCAGAGAAGATAAAAAGGAAGAAGAAGAGAGTGAAAAGGAATATATATAGAGGGAATTTCTCCTCGAGAAAATAAACACGATTAATACGGAAAGATATAAGCGGTTAAAAAGTAACGGTTACAAAAGACGTGTCGAGAAATAAATGGAAGAAAGAATACGTGTGATAAATGCAGAATATGAAAAGATAAGCAGCTGATGCATTTCTCCCATCATTCTCTACTTTGCAGATAAGATATGAGAAGAGGCAAGATGTAGGATCAGAATCTCACAATGACAATGGTTTAGCGAAATTATCAATGACGCAGCACAACAGCGTCGCAGAACAATTTCAGAAGTGATAAAATAAATGACGTCAACTAAAATCACGAGAAAGATATGATAGTCCTGCGAAAATTAGAGAGTTTGCGAAATTAACATTTGTAAGGTTGCGAGAATGTCGCAGACCATACCCGAAAATAAAGGATAGATTAGCTGTCATCCACTATGTATTTCCTTATAAATAGTCGTTCGAGTTGTAAAGAAGGGAGAGAGATCTTTTTTGAGTAAGAACCAAGTAAATAGGAGAGAGAAAGTTCAGAGCAGAGATCATTCTTGATTTCTTTATCTTTTCTTGTAAGAACATTCAAAGATTAATCAATAAAATTAAGCGTGTAAACCTAAAATGAGTTGATTAACAATGAAATCATATGATGGGTGTAGTGTAGGATTTCCTGCAACTACAACCTTGTTCACCCCAACGCAACTTGATTGTGTTGGAAGTGCATCCTCACTAAGGAATGCCCTGCTTTGTATACGGTGAGGGAAGCACAAGAATTGGGGCACACAGATTACGTTCGGTAAGGCGGTAGAATTCTATTGGATTCATCTAAAAAGGTATGTCTATAAACTTGAGCAAGATTTGTACTTTTATTTGCTTGGAATACTTATAATAATCTTGCTTATCGTTCATTTCTACCTAACTTGATCTTTATTTAAGGTTCTTAAATGGTTAGGTTTGAAAATAATAGTTCGGGATGTTTGGACGACATGGTACACATACCAAGTATGCATAACAACATTTAAAATAAAAATCCAGGGGTTTATGTTCGCAAACCCGTATGCATACTTGACGTCGATATTCGGTAAACTTGTTTTGGCCGTAACCTCTTCGTCCGAACTCGGATTTACCTCATTCTTTTTGCATTGTCTTCCTTATTGAATTCCCTTCAAAATGGAGATCAGAATTGTTGAATTTGGATGAGTTAATATTGGTATTTTTCCTGTCTTTTTTTTTTAGTGTTTGCTCTGTTTCGTTGCATTTGTTCTATTCTCTTGGACTTGGGCACTGGGATTCTTGGAGAAATCCTATTCTAAGCTATTTTGTGGCTGTTACAAGAGTGATGTTGGTGAATCACAAAGAAGGAAGTTCTAGAATGGGTAGTAGTTCACATTGCTATATATTCTTGAGTGTTCACAATCATCTCATGTGAACTATGGTGCATAGTCGTCAATGACTTTGTATGTTCTTCTTTGTTAAGGAAATATTTTTATACGCTTTTGGTAACCACTCTTGGTATAAATCCGTGCGAAAAAGATTGATTCTACCTTCTAAGGGCAAAGATTGTTATTGAAGTATTAATCTTTATGATTTTGTGATATTGCAATTGTTTATGGGATATGTATTGTTCGTCCGTGAACTTGAAGGTCCCATATGTCGTCAAAAGTAAAGTCGTTCATGAATTGGTTTTCGTATTGATGAAAGGACTAATGTACTTTTGACAGATACAAAAGTTATGCCTATGCAGTCATTTATTTGATGGAAACTAGGGTAAAATCTTTTGTGTAACAAGGATAAAGTCTATTATGTCATTATGCAAATAGTGATGGAAAGATAAAATAGATCCTTGTATGTATTCCACGGTATTGATCTTCACTGATCCATTTTATTATGTTTTACCGTGAAGGCTCCATTGTGTGTCTTATGTTGAGCACCTTACAACTAAGTCGATTTACTTTGGCTTTGTTGGTTGTTCCATAAGATGCTATATGTCGAGCATTAAGAACTAAATTAATCAACTAGTTTGGTTATTTAGTTAGTACTCCATAAGTCTTCTTTCTTATGTTGAGTACATGTACGGTTAAGGTTGTCATATTCTATAATGAACTTAGTCGGGGTTCCATAAATTCTTTTATGTTGAGCCCAAAATAATTAAATTGATTACTTTGGTGATTAGTTTGGTTGTTTGTATTCCAATTAGATTAATTATAGGTTCTCTTGTAATTAATCTAGTTGAGTTTTCGTATATTCCACAAGTTCTTGTGTTGAGTATATGAACGGCTACACTATCATGTTCTTTGGTTAATGTAGTCATATATTCCGTAAGGTTTTCCTTATGTTGAGTATTTGAACGGTTAAGTTAGTCATCTCCGTGTGATTGACTTAGTCGTAGCTCCGTGAGTTTACTTATGTTGAGCACTTTCAATTAAATTAATCACTTTTGTGGTTTGATTTAGTTGCGTATTCCAATTGAATTAATCATGGGTTTACTTGTGGTTAATTTGGTTGAGCTTTGGAAATAGAAAACCATTCCTATGATTTTTGGTGTCCAATAAAAAATCCTTCTTTTCTTTCGAAATTAAGGTCGCTCTTGTTGTTCTCTCGGGAATGACATTAAATGGGGAGAGAGTTCTTTTGAACTTGTGCTTAATGGTAATATCTTGCGGGGAGTGCGGCTATGGAATTTTATAGGGTTTATCTTGTATCTTAAAACTCCTTGATGAATGTTGTTAGCTTCAGCTATTAGATTGCATCTAAATTAAGTTGGTATGTATTTTTCTTTTGGTCATGAAATCTCTCTTGTGGAAAATTCATTATGATCCCATTCTTGTACCTTTGCCAATTTTATTGACAAAAAGGGGGAGAAATATTGTAGTTCACACTAAAAATACATATGGTTTTCGGATCATTGTGTTAGGGGGAGTGGTTTCCATGATCGAGATGGAGTATTGACTAAGGGGGAGTAATACATATCATCATAGTATTATTGTTAAAGGCGTGATGCAATTGGACTTTGATGTTACATAATAGTACTATGACACTGTATAATAATGATCGAGAATCTCGATTTCTCTCATTGTTATAGATACGGATCTTCAACAACGATGGTTCTAAACTTACAACCTTTGGGATCATTGGAGTACTTGGAAGGACGAAGATTTCAAGGAACGTTGAAGATTAGACTATGGAATAGGAGCCACTAAAGTTTATCTTTTTTGTATTCCATATGTATTAATAGTTTTGTCATTAAAATTGACAAAAGGGGAGATTGTTAGAGCATAGCTCGGTCAACCTCGCATGCATTGCTATCTCAAGCATGTTTGTCAATGTTAGTGATAAAAACTATAAGTCTTGATTCTAGCCTACATAGCTAAGTCTCGGACTAGGATAGTGTAGTTGATCTCAAGGACTTCATGCAATTCATCATACAACGACGAAGATCAATACAAGGAACTGTGGAACTTCATCAACAAAAAGGTATGTGGAGACTTGAACTTATCTATCACTCAAAAGTCTATCTATTCTATCTCCTACTTCTTATGAGACAAAAGTCGTATGCTATATAGACTAGATCATACACATTTGACATTTCGAGCTGAGCATTCATTGATTATCTTTTATCTCGAAATCGTGTGTTGGTAAAGCGTTTCGCTTTGATAAAGTTTATCTTCACCTAGTGACGAAAGTCATGAAAAGTTTCAATCACTTTTAGAATTGCTTTGACATGAATCGGTCTGTGAATAACGGCTACATAGCGTCCTCTGAGAATGTCTCAATCATTAAAATGAGAGTGTAGATCATAACCATGTATTCCTTGAACCGAAGTTTTCGAACTTTGTTGATCAAGAGAAATCGGGAGGATTGTGGAATTGGATTTCCAAGTCCGTGAACTGTCGGAAGTTCTCGACCGAGAATTTCTGCTGAAATTTTCCGAAACTCGTTTGTGTGCTGAGTCCGCGAACTCAGTCCGCGAACTGGAGGAAGTTCTCTTTCCGATAATTTCTGCTGAGTTTGGAAAACTCAACTGATTAACTTAAGTCCGCGAACTTGTTTGTGAACTTAAGAGGTTATGATCTAAATATGTGCTCTGAACATGAAACATTAAATTACTAAGGAATGCTTTATGCAAACCATGGCTATAATGTTCATGAGACGATTCAATGGAATCGAATCATCTTTGTTTCAATTGTGTCTTGTGTAGTTACATAAGATCTCATAGCAATTGAACAACTCTTTCACTAGTTCATTTGAGCCAATTGAACTAGTTATGGTGAAGAAGAACAAGGTTAATATGAAATGCTCATATGGTTAACCTTTTTGGGTTACTATGTTGAACCAACATACACGTACACGTTTGGGCATGGTTTTCACGAATCCAGTAAACGTCTACCCAAGTGTGTGTGACAAGCTAAGTTTTCGATCTAACGGTTGAGAAATATTAGATTGAATGTAAATCAGGTTTTCATCTAACTGTGAATAAGGATTGCTTTGTAACTAAGTAAAAACACTGATTTGAAGGCTATATAAAGGAGACATCTATCATTGCGCAAAACTAATCCCCACACGTCTGTGTGATACTAGTGCGCTCGCTAGATTCGATTCTCCTTTAACCTTTGGTTTTCTTCTCTAAAACCAGGTTAATGACTTAAAGACTTCATTGGGATTGTGAAGCCAGACTGATACTACTTTTATCATAGTTGTGTGATCTGATCTTGCATCTTCTATCGTACGAGTACAATCTTTGATTGGCTTGAGATCGTGAGAGTTCTCCGATAGGCAAGATAAAGAAGTCACAAACATCTTCGTCTCACTGTTTGTGATTCCTCGAAAAACCGCCTATGTAGTCAGGAAGGATTGTAGAGAGGTGATTGATTAATCTAGGCTGTTCTTCGGGAATATAATACCGAATTATCAATTGGTTCTTGTTCACCTTGATTTCATATCAAGAGACGGAATAAAACCTAGGGGTTTATCTGTGGGAGACAGATTTATCCTCTTATGGACTTTTCTGTGTGAGACAGATCTATTTATTATCAAGTCTGTGATTTTGGATTACAACAACTCTTGGTTGTGGGTGAGATCAACTAAGGGAATCAAGTGCGCAGTATCTTGCTGGGATCAGTGTCGTAGGAGTACAACTGTACCTTGGATCGGTCGGAGACTGATTGGGGTTCAACTATAGTCCAGTCTGAAGTTAGCTTGGAGTAGGCTAGTGTTTGTAGCGGCTTAATACAGTGTGTATTCAATCTGGACTAGGTCCCGGGGTTTTTTTGCTTTTGTTGTTTCCTCGTTAACAAAATTTCTGGTGTCTGTGTTATTTCTTTTCCGCATTATATTTTATATAATTGAAATAATACAGGTTGTACGTTAAAGATCATCAATTGGAAATCCGACCTTTGGTTGTTGATTGATATTGATTGATCCTTGGGCATTGGTCTTTGGTACCGTTCAAGTTATTCCTTGTGTTTGATTACAGACTCGCTGACTTCTATTAGCTTGAGTAAATCAAAACAAGAGAGAGATATTAACTCCTTGAGATACTTTTATATAGATTGAGTCTGAATGTCTAGTTGATTCTCTAGTAAGTGTTTCGGAGTTAGTCCATACAGATTGCTAATCGAAATATTGGGTGGTGTTGTTAGACCCCCGCTTTTCAACCTATCCAAAGTAATCACCATGAAATGGTATGATCGATATTTGTAATTGGTGTGACCGATCCTAGTAATTGGTGTGACCGATCACAGAGTGTGTGTGTAATCGTTCCTTGTAATTGGTGTAACCGGTCATGGTAACTGGTGTGACTGATCACAAGCAATACCATGAGTATATGGTAAACGGTCCTGGTAATTGATGTAACCGATCCTGGTAACTGATGTAACCGGTCCTGGTAACTTGTGTGACCGATCACAACTGTTTCCATATTAAGGTATAACCGATCCTAGTGATTGGTAGAATCGATTGAACCCATGTATGTGATTTGATATTTGATCAATCACATAGTGATCTTGGAATATATGTGAACCAATTCTAAACTTGTTTGGAAGTGTGGTATAACCTGAAAAAGCGGGGGTCTAACAACCTCACCCAATATTTCGATTATAAATCTGTATGAACTAACTCCAATATACTTTCTAGAGAATCAACTAGACTGTCAGACTCAATCTAGATAAAAGTATATCAAAGAGTTAATATATCAATCTCTCGATTTGATCTATACTCAAGCAAATGGAAATCTGCGAGTCTTTATCAAATACTAGAGAGGTAACTTGAATGGTATCAAAGACCAATATCCAAGTTTCAATCAATTTAAATCAACAACCAATGGTTGGATATTCTAATTGATTGATCTTAACGCACAACCTATGATATTTCAATTATATAACAAAATATAATGCGGAATATAAATAACACATACACCCGAAATTTTGTTAACGAGGAAACCGCAAATGTAGAAAAACCCCGGGACCTAGTCCAGATTGAACACCACACTGTATTAAGCCGCTACAGACACTAGCCTACTACAAACTAACTTCGGTCTGGACTGTAGTTGAACCCTAATCAATCTCACACTGATTCAAGGTACAGTTGCGCTCCTTACGTCTCTGATCCCAGTAGGATACTACACACTTGATTCCCTTAGCTGATCTCACCCACAACCAAGAGTTGCTACGACCCAAAGTTGAAGACTTTAATAAACAAATCTATATCACACAGAAAAGTCTACAATAATAGATAAATCTGTCTCTCATAGATAAACCTATGAGTTTTGTTCCTTATTATGATAAAATAAAGGTGAACATGAACTAATTGATAACCCGAAATTATATTCCCGAAGAACAACCTAGAATTATCAATCACCTCACAATAATCTAAATCGTATGGTAGCGAAACTAGATATTGTGGAATCACAAACGATGAGACGAAGATGTTTGTGATTTCTTTTTATCTTTCCCTGTCGGAGATATAATCTCATTTCAATTATTCAATTGAACTAGTACGATAGAAAATGGCAAGATCAGAACGCTCAACTACAAGAGAAGTAGTTTCGTTTGGCTTCACAATCCCAATGAAGTCTTTCAGTCATTAACCTACAAGGTCTCGAGAAGAAACCTAAGGTTAAAGGAGAATCGACTCTAGCAAAACCAACTAGTATCACACAAGAGGTGTGGGGATTAGTTTTTCTAGTTGCTAGATGTCTCCTTTATATAGTTTTCAAATCAGGGTTTGCAATCCAAGTTACCTTGGTAACAAAGCATTCAATATTCATCTTTAGATGAAAAACCTGATTTTACCATGCTAATATCTTTCAACCGTTAGATCGAAACTTAGCTTGTCACACACAAATGAAATGTATTTCATTTAGGTTTGAGTAACCGTACCTAAACGTGTACACTTAGTTGGTTCACAAATAACCGTGTTCATATTAGCACTTTCATATTAATCGTATTCATCTTTCTCATAACTAGTTCAAATGATTCATAAGAACTAGTTTAAGAGTTGTTCAATTGCTTAGGTCTTTATGAATAGACACAATTAAAACAAAATCGGTTTGATTCACTTGAATCAATTCATGAACAAATAACCACGGTTTGCAAAGATTGCATTCCTTATTGATTTATTGTTTTAAGTTCATGAACTTCCGATTTGAGAAATAACCATCTTGGGTACGCGTACGGGTACATGTGCCATAGCTACCGGATTTGAGTTTACAAACTCCGCAGAAATTTTCGGTTCGAAAACTTCCGCTGGTACGCGTACGAGTACGCGTACTCAATCTGTCTCCTTCACCAATACCGTATGCACACACTTGGTTTCCAGCACATGGATTTATACACTAATGTGCGAACTCACTATATATGCTTATATCCATAGTTGGTTACGTAATATCAACTCTACATTTCAATCATTGAAACATTTTTCTATAATGTTATAACAGTCATTATTCACAACTATCGCCATCAAAGCTATTTTCAAGATTGAAACGTCATCATGACTTTCGTCACGGGTGTTGATGGTGGTTTTCAGTTCAGGGTCAAGATTGTAAAACCCTATATTTAGCGTTGTTATCCTGCAAAGGAATAAAGGCCGTTTAAAAATAATGAGTGTTCAAACCTCTTGTTGATGGAGGTTTTTAGCTTAGGGTTAAAATTGTAAAACCTTACATCTGATGTGACGTCACTCTGTAAGGAAACAGATCCATGAGTGTCAACCTCTTCACTGGCATACTTATTGAACCGGTTCAATATATTTACATGAAATTTATCCAGACTGGCGCATGTAGCAACCATCCCAGATGACCTGTAAATTTAGGCACCTCGCCTATATGAGACTCACTAAGTACTTTTACTATGCTATGTTCCCCGACACAACCCTTAATATTGGTATGGCATGACAGATTTGTGTTCACTCGCAGCAGAGTAGCACGGACCTCCAAGTACCAAAGTTAAGGCCATTGCACGAAACGCTCAGACAGAAAGCACACTACACTCTGTAAATAAGGAATTTTTTGGCAGCACACAAAATCCAATCAATAATTGTGATAACTCACAAAAAACTCATGAAACCTCACTAATTTGTAAAATTAGGGTTTTGCGCCCTGCGCAGTATATTAGACCCCATTGGTCGAAATTACGCTTGAACAACCAAGAAATTGATCCACTATGGATTAATAGGTGCAGAGTTATGTCCAAAATCAGAAAACGAAGATAAGCGGAGCCGCGAAGAAGGAGCAACAATAAGAGGAAGCGTGGCCACACCACAGGCCAGCTGGCGCCACATGGCCACGCCCCCATGTTACCTAACCGACCATACTCTTTTGTCGACCAATTAGGTCTCCTTAGACCTTCCACACTTCCATGAGTTGTGGTTGGTCCCATACTTGTCGGTCCTATTTCCTATCGACCAATCAGGTCACATTAAACCTGCCACACGCACCAAAAAGGGGTATCCACGCCCATGCTTGTCCGGCTCCCTACTTTCATTGAGCAATCAGGTTACTCTAAACCTTCCACAGCCTTAAAAGAGGTGAAAACTGTGTCAAAAGGTTTCCATACTGAGTTGGATTCCCAAAACTGTGCCCACATGCTAACGACATGCCAAACATGCCAAAACACGCATGTCAGGCGCACATGCCAAACGTGCATGCCAAACATGCCAAAAACGCGCATGCCAGGCGCACATGCCAAACATGCCAAAAACGCGCATGCCAGGCGCACATGGCAAACGCGCATCCCAAACATGCCAAAACACGCATGACAGGCGCACATGCCAAACGCGCATGCCAAATATGCCAAAACTTGCCAGACCACTCTCTGTGCGTGACCAGCTTCACAACGGACTTCAATTTGGCTAGCCTGAACCCTAGGCGCGGCCATGCTCCATTGGCGGTGGACAAAACCCTAATTTTAAATCGTGGCACGAACTATGCCCGCAACATCCCTCCTGAATTCTTCCTGAGTTTTACTGTCGGGCTGTTTTCACCTCTTAAACGAGCTCAAAACCTAAATATTCCCGAGTGAGGAGATAGGAAATTCTTTTCCAATCATAATGGAGGGGCGGACCGTAAAAGTCCGAGTTCGTACGAGAATTCTACAACGATTTTAGTAAGGGGCGCTAATTAGGGTTTCGTCATGCCAAACCCTAATTTAGACAAAGTTGTCGGACGCCGACAGAAGGTAGCCATAATCAACGGATACCCTTCCTCCTGAGATGCAATCTCAACCGTCCAAGTTTTCGACCAAACTGAAAGACTTGTGGCAACTTTTAGGCGACCAGCCGCCTAAATCCAGTGGCCATGGCTACACCAGGCGCCACTTATATCACCATGCATGAGCCACGCCAGTCACGCTAGCCATGCCGCAATGCTTCTAGAGTGTTAAAGGCGCCATTGCCAACAGAATCTAGCCATAAAAAAAGGCTACCATTCTTCCTGGGATGCAATCTCAGCCATCCAAGTTTGCCACCGAACTGATAGACTTGTGGCAACTTTTAGGCGACTAGCCGCCTAAATCCAGTGGCCATGGCTACGCCCAGGTGCCACTTGCACGAGCCATGCCGCTGGAATGCACCAAAGGTGTCATTGCGCCATTATCAGGCGCCAACATAAGGTAGGCATAATCAACGGCTACCCTTCCTCCTGAGATGCAATCTCAGCCATCCAAGTTCGCCACCGAGCTGGCAGGTTCATGGCAAGTTTCAGGCGATTATCCAAGACAAGCCTAATAACATCACATGCTATTTTCCTACGACGGGCCTCTCGATTTTAACTTTCCACACGTAGAAAAATGCTACATGTTTTCCACGAAAACACTCGAGACATCAAACATGTCACAAACTGGGGGATGCTCATCAGGGTATTGGTCTGGCGGTTTACAACGTGCGGCGTGCAATACGCCCGTTACAAGAAAGTGTGATAAAGTGGGGCGGTTAGTAAAGGCAAGGAGTAATGGCGTGAGCGGATCCACCTCCCTCATTATGGAAACATAAATCCCAACGTTACACATTACTCTTCCACCACTCAATCGTTTTCACTTTCTACGAGACCAGGGTACGTTTTATTGCGTCTTGTATAAATAGGTCTCACCTATTTCCACCATACAACAAATTTTGGTCAGAAGAAAAATACAACATCCAGAAATCACCTGGTATATTTTCATTCAGCAGTTCTACTTTCTGATACAAGTCACAAAACCACCACACTTCCAGAACCAACGATTCTGGTCTCAATACTTTCTTCGCTTCCCTCCCTAAGACCAACTCATCTCCTTCACTTTGTGACCGAAGCAAGCATGGAACGACTATTTCTTGGTTTAGGCAAGATTTGTACAGATTGATCTCTCGAATCAAAAGTACTCCCGCGTAGTACATTGTTTAGGGTTTAGACTCGTTTCTCACCCACACACGAATTTACCAAAGCAGGCAGAAACCGTTTTCACCCACAAAAAATTGGCGACCACAGTGGGATATTAATCTCTCGGTTATAATATCAATTTCCAATTCCCGATTTCATCTTCAACCCGATCTCAAGATGGTAGAACTCAGGTACGGATCAGCAACAAACCCTGAGAACACTAGCGCTGAAATCATCCCTGGTACAAACGCTCCTTCCAGTGGAACTAATACGCTACCTTCCAACACCAGCGGCGCGAAAAATGTTCCTTAAGGTGTTACACTTCCGATCACCAGAGCCAGAGCCGTTGCCGCCACTCCAAACTGTAGATGGGGCAAAACGAGTTGCTGGTTTTTACGGAATTGAGGAGACGACCGTGCGCAGGAAACTCCTTGAACCGAGAGAACTGTTAAGCCTCACACAGATGCACTGCAAGAAGGGAGTGCTTTGAATTCGAGAGATCAATCTGTAGTACTCCGTCCTAAACCAAGACAATGGTTGTTCTAAAGTAAATTCGGTCACAAGATAGGATGGGTCGATCTGTAGGAGGGAAGCTGAAAAAATGTGTGAGATCAATGGTAATCGAAGATTGTAGGTGTGTTGTGTATTCTGCAAATAAGATAAGTTCTGAATGATTGAATTTTTCTCTGTTGAGAGTAATTGCTCAGACGTTGAGTTGTTGATCTCGTGTTGTCTGTTTGACGTAAGATTGTCTTGTTTTCAATCATGATTCAGAGACTTATTTATATTGCTAGAATTGTAAACACCACGATCCCATGAAGTGTGATAGTTGATGGAATCAAAGATTGGAGAAATGGAAATCGTGTTAAAACCAGTTGCTCAACGTGCGGAGACTTGGTCGATTTTTCATCGCCTACTTTGTTAACTCCTTCAACTGATTGCACGACTTTCTCACATTCTCATCGTGTGTATGAACACACGTGCGTTAGACCTCCAGACCAAAAACCTAGTTCATATCCCACATGTGACACGATTGATGTCTCGTGATTAGTTAGTCAGTTGCTGACTTCATGGGACGATGAGTCCTTGTATTGTTGAGTCGAACATGATTTGAAAATGTTTTGAGGCTCATGAATTGAACATGTCTGTTGAGACAGAGGTATAATGTATGAATAAACGTCGATAGTTAACGTGAGCAAATATTTCTCATTCGATGAATTGTTGAATATTGATAATTGAACCAATATTCCTTGGTTTGAGCAAATATTGCTCATCTGAGCGAATGTTGTTCATTTGATGAATTATTGGTAGCATGACCAAATAAAATATTAATTTAAATTCTGGCAACTGAACCAAGTAAAATGTTGACCATGAGATCATCGTAAAATTATTAGCGTTTGAATCTGGAATTATGAACCTTAGACTCAAAACCCTAATTCGATCAATTGATGATCAATTGATGGTTTATTGAAAATTAACCATGAAGTGAAGGAAGCACCGGCTACATGGGGTCATGGGTCGACCATGTAGCACCCAGATGATCAAGTGAGCAAATACCAAGGTCTCTTAAAGACTTGTTGATTTGTTGATGAAAGGATGATTAAATGCTGGTTTAATCATTTATTATAATGCTCGTCTGAGCCTTAGGTGATAAAACCTAATTAATTGTGAAGAGATGAGGGACCGACCAAGGGGTCATAAAACCGGCCCTGGGTGGTCACGGGATCAACTGACGATCGTTTCATGGAATTCCAAGTTGTTTGGAAGAGTTTGAACCTAATATGAACAAATTAGGTTAAAATGATGAAAATACATGGGACCGGCCTCTTGCAAGCCAAAGATCCAACCTTGATCGGTCAAGGTAGTATGCTCGCGTCATCAAAGTGTTCGTCCCTCAGTCCTGAGAATTTTGATATTTTCTGATGTGCATTTGAGCAATCATTTGGAAAAATATGAAGAAATCAGAGATTTTTGCTGGAACTGAGGAAACTTCATGAGATGAAGGAAAATAATAATAAAATGAAGGAATCATGAAGTGTGGGACCGGCTATGGCCAAGGCATGGCCGGCCGTCCAATAAGCCCGTCCCATAGCATTTTTCCTAATTTTATTATATTTTTCATGATTTTATGAAAATACCATGAAATCAAGGAGTTTGTTGAAACTAAGGAGTTTCGTTGAAATCAAGGAGTTTCCTTGAAGTGAAGGAGTTTCCATGAGATGAGGGAAACAAATAATAATAAAATAAGGGTGTGGGACCGGCTTGGGCATAGTCGGCCGGCTAGGGCACGGTCCCGTGAGTTTTCCCTAATTTTATGTATTATTTCCATGATTTGAAGGAATTTTCATAATTTGAAGGAAATATCATGAAATCAAGGAATTCCATGGGATCAAGGAAACATAAAAATAATAATAATAAAATAAGGGGCGTGTGGGACTGGCTAGGGCATGACCGGCCGGCTGGGGCCCGGTCCCACGAGTTTCCTAATTTTTATTATTTTTCATGGTTTGAAGGAAATACCATGAAATTAAGGAGTTTTCATGAGATTAGGGAAATAATAATAAAATAATGAGGAATCATGAGGTGTGGGACCGGTCAGGATCAAGTCATAGACGGTTGACTAGTAAACACGGTTCCATGATATTTTTCCCAATTTTATATTATTTCCTTGATGCGAAGGAAGCACCATGAAACTGAGGAATTTCCTTAAAACGAAGGATATTTGTTCAAATGAAAAGATTTTCATAAGATCAAGGAGAATAACAAAAATATGATAAAATATAAAACTGGGCGTGGGACTGGTCGCGACACGACCGGCCGGCACGTGGGCCCAGTCCCCAACGCCTTGGTTAATATTTTATTATTTATTATTTTCTTTCCTATTTTGCATAGGTTCATCATCTCGTCGTATTTTGAAATACTAATTCGTGTGTTCAGGTGCTCATTATTGTTGAATACACTTGCACCATTTTGGTCGGGGCTTATTCGATAGTGCTCAGATGCCCGTGGGTTGAATATTTATTAATAACCCATGGAGTTCTGCTGAGAAGAACCATAAATGGAAGTAACGAAATATTATGAAAAGATTGAATATTTTCCAGGGATTCAGTTAACGAATCTAATGATTTAAGAATAATTAATTGATGGCTCTATACTAGTACGATCATCTAGGAGCATTAATTATTCAGGAATTGAGTGATATGAGCTTGTTGAAGCGTCATATATCTTTTATATAGTCAGGGAAAACATTGTTACATCCTGAAGACGTTATTGCTATATACTAGCAGGCAAGCTGTCTAGGAGCCGTCTAATCTTGTAATTCTATATAAAAGTGATCACTGAAATTGCTCAGTATTCATGAGATATGCAGTTGCCTCAGTTGAGAGGCTACAGATCTACATATACTCTGAAAGACAGTATTCTCAGTCAGAGATTCTCGTGGCGTGAGCTTTCACGCTTTCGATAAGAGACATGAGCCTCAATACTCGTCTGATTGCTGATTCAGGAGCATATACAATTATGGGTTTACGATTTTAGCCCTTGTCGAAAATCCACCATCTGCATTAAGTACCCTGCTTAGTGAGGAACAATTATGTTCCTCAGTCAGCACTGAATGGTGATTTTCCGGTTATAAACAATGTAAGTAATTGAATTTAGTCATAAGATAAGACATTACCAGATTTTCGATTGCGCGAGTGAACCACGACTTGAACGAAGATCCCAGTGGCATGTTAGAGCATCGTATAATGAGCATAAATTGGTGTTGAACCGCTGATTTTATGACGGGACTTTGGTCGGTTTAGGATTCACGGGCCGGGCCCAAAAAGGAAATCCTTGTGGAATTTGGTTTTGGAAAAAAATTGATATAAAAGGGAATTAATCCTTTTTTTTTATTTCCTATTGACCGACCACCCTCTTCATCTCCTTCACGTTAACAACATAAGGAAAAGAAAAATTCGTCGGAGCTCAGCCGCCGTCCGACCGGAGCAACCACCGTCGACCAACTTCCGGCCGACGCCGACCAGGTACGCGGGCAATTTTTTTTTTTTTTGCTTGCCGTTTCATGAGTTGTTCATGCTTTGATCATGTTGAAATTTGGTATATGTGCATATATGAGTGTGAGTTTTGTTGAAAACCCTTGTTTTTAGAAAACGTATGTTCGTTCGATCGTTAGTTTAAGAAACTAGTAATAATCCCTGACTTAGGAGAGATTTTTTTTATACATAGACCAAGTCTTTATCTTATGGGATAAAATTTTGTTTATGAGATTTCATGGGAACCAAAACTTTATCTTAAAAGATGTGAACTTTCACAAAACCGAAATAAACCCTCGTTTTAAAGAAAGACGATAATGCGAAGGAACTTTTTTTTTTATGAAACCACGGCCTGTTCATGGATTTTTTTTTTATGAAATCGTGGAATATCCACAAAATTTTATTTACATGAGATTTTCTCACATCAAAATGTTTCTTTTTTATTTACATGAATAAATCACGTTTTATTATTCATATATATATGAATATATTTTAAAAATCAAGACTTGAATTTTGTGTAATCGTTAGAAGTAAACAATTATTTATGATGAAATAATGTTTTAGTTTTCATAATCCTATGGTGAATGTTCACAGTAGAAATGTTCATGACTTTATGAAAATCTGAGTTTTGCTCATCTCTTGTAGATTCGAAGAAACGAACAGGTTTTGAAGTGTTAACTCTCGTATTATAGTCACTACTGTTAGCGAAATCGTAAAAGGTAAGAGTTAAGAATTACCATTTTGGTAGATGCTAGTTGAGCATTTTGCTATTTGCATGACTCCATCATCTTGTCGAAGTTTGTATCTGGATGATGTACTGAAGTAGAATGTTATGTGAATTTTACAGCTACTTCGCAAAGATGTTTGATTCCCAAGCTAATGATGCCTCCAGGGATGATACATGCATGGATGAGACTTCTGTTGGCGAGGAGGAATATGAAACACCTGGAATCAAGAATGTCCCGATATAGATGATGCGTTTTTTGAGGTTCAGGAAGCTGAAAAACATCTCAGATCCCCAGCATATCGTCTTCTGATAAATCCCAGAAGTGTTTCTCAGAAGAAGTTGGTGACTCCTAAGGAAGCAATTCGATTTTGTCTTGAACGAGGACTTTTCCTTGCATCAATCATAGAGTTTAAGCTTTCTCGTCGACCTTTAGAAAAATTCTCTGGATGGGCAAGACACATGCTGGGTTTCCCTCAGGGCTATGCTCGATCGAGCACAAGTAACAAGGGCTATTCAAGCATATGGAGACTTGTTCATTTTTCATGATGTGCGAGGTATTGTGGCTCTACTTGGCCGTTGGCGCATTCCAACCCATACCTTCATATGTAGATGGGGAGAATTTACCATCACCTTGGAGGATGTTGTTGCCTTGTTACCTCTCCAAGAGCCGAAGCCGCTTCAACGCCTTCTTATTCCCAAGGATCGTGCGTAGCCGCCACTCCTCCCTTCCAAGGTTCGTGCCCGTAGCCACCAAACTTGTCCCTGTCAAGGATCGTGATCGCATCTATCCAAGGTTCATAGTTATGGCCACTTTTGCTTCATCCCATCAAAGACCTGGGGACTTTTGTCCGTCTGTCAACCCGTCATCGTCTTGGTGTCATCACTAACGCATGATGTTGCTTACTCATGGGGGAGCCTAAAATACCCAAAGACCAATCATGCGCGAAGGACATTCCTAGCGGAGACAGAGCTAAGTAACTATCCTTAAACTAAATGTTTTATATATATTAGGTATATTCAATAAATTTTAAAATATCTTAGTGTTGAGACGTCTAAATTCCTCAACACTCACTACTGTGTTGCTAGGCAAGCTTCCTCAACACATTATTCCTCTTGGTGTTGAGACGTGCAAATTCCTCAACACCACTACTGAGTTGCTAGGCATGCTTCCTCAACACATCCTTCCTCTTGGTGTTGAGACGTGCAAATTCCTCAACACCACTACTGTGTTGCTAGGCATGCTTCCTCAACACATCCTTCCTCTTGGTGTTGAGACTTGCAAATTCCTCAACACCACTACTGTGTTGCTAGGTAAGCTTCCTCAACACATTTTCCTCTTGGTGTTGAGACGCGCAAATTCCTCAACACCCCTACTGTGTTGCTAGGCATGCCTCCTCAACACATTCTTCCTCTTGGTGTTGAGACGTGCAAATTCCTCAACACCACTACTGTGTTGTTAGGCAAGCTTCCTCAACACATTTTCCTCTTGGTGTTGAGACATGCAAATTCCTCAACGCCACTACTGTGTTGCTAGGCATGCTTCCTCAACACATCCTCCCTCTTAGTGTTGAGACGTCTAAATTCCTCAACACTCATTACTGTGTTGCTAGGCATGCTTCCTCAACACATTTTCCTCTTGGTGTTGAGACGTGCAAATTCCTCAACACCACTATCGTGTTGCTAGGCATGATTCCTCAACACATTCTTCCTCTTGGTATTGAGACGTGCAAGTTCCTCAACACCACTACTGTGTTGCTAGGCAAGCTTCCTCAACACATTTTCTTCATGGTGTTGAGACGTGCAAATTCCTCAACACCACTATTGTGTTGCTAGGCAAGCTTCCTCAACACATTTTCCTCTTGGTGTTGAGACGTGCAAATTCCTCAACACCACTACTGTGTTGCTAGGCATGATTCCTCAACACATTCTTCCTCTTGGTGTTGAGATGTGCAGATTCCTCAATACCACTACTGTGTTGCTAGGCAAGCTTCCTCAACACATTTTCCTCTTTGTGTTGAGACGTGTAAATTCCTCAACACCACTACTTTGTTGCTAGGCATGCTTTCTCAATACATTCTTCCTCTTGGTGTTGAGACGTGAAAATTCCTCAACACCACTACTGTGTTGCTAGGCAAGCTTCCTCAACATATTTTCCTCTTGGTATTGAGACGTGCAAATTCCTCAACACCACTACCGTGTTGATAGGCATGCTTCCTCACCACATCCTTCCTCTTAGTGTAGAGACGTCTAAATTCCTCAACACTCATTACTGTGTTGCTAGGCATGCTTCCTCAACACATTCTTCCTATTGGTGTTTGTAGGATCAGAATCTCGCAACAATTATGTCTCAGCGAAATTATCAATGGTATTGCACAATAGCGTCGCAGAACAATTTCAGAAACGACGTCAGCAAGGATCATGAGAAAGATGTGATAGTATTGCGAAAATTAGAGAGCTTGCGAAGTGAACATTTGTAAGGTTGCGAGAATGTCGCAAACCATATCCGAAAATAAAGGACAGATTAGCTGTCATCCACTATGTATTTCCTTATAAATAGTCATTCGAGTTGTAAAGGAGAGGGAGATCTTTCTTGAGTAAGAAACAAGTAAATAGGAGAGAGAAAGTTCAGAGCAGATATCATTCATGACTTCTTTATCTTTCTTGTAAGAACATTCAAAAATTAATCAATAAAATTAAGAGTGTAAACCTAAAAATGAGTTGATCAACAATGAAATCATATGAGGGGTGTAGTGTAGGATTTCCTGCAACTACATAATGGCGCTAGAAACAGGGAATTGAAGATCGAAAGTTGAAGATTGTTGATTGAGAATATTCAAATCAAGAAAGTGATTAAATAAATCAGTGAATCAGTTAAAAGAAAGATGAGCAGAATTAATGAAAATGGCGAAAAATTGGAGTGTAATATGATAACAAAAAGCTTGATCAATGAATTTCATGAAAATGTCCAAGGAAGAATACATAAACGAAATTTTGAAGGAAAGAAAGTTATAGCGGTAGAAAAAATATCACCCTTGAAAGAATGGGAAAAGAAAAAAGTTGCATTCATGGCGGAAGAAATACCAAAAGAAAATTTGAACCATGCATCTCCGTTGGTCATCACAGTGCCTATTACACGAAAAGAGAAGGATACAACAATAAAATCAGCAGGAGAATGGATGTTGAACAGAACTTTAATCGATACAGGAAGTTCAGTTGATATAATATTTTATCATGCATTCCAGGAAATATGATTTAAATATGAAGAAATGTCCAGTTCAACATATTTTGTTCAGGTGTTTGGAAAATCCACAACAAAACCTAAAGGGGAAATAGTGGTGCGAATTCTACTTGGAGAAATCGAAACATATGTAACATTGTGTGTGGTGGATATGGAATCGCCATATAATATGTTATTAGGAAGATCATGGATACATGCGATAAAAGTTGTGGTATCAACGTTGCATCAATGTATTAAATTCCCCACTCCAAATGGAATAGGTGAAATTAGAGGAGATGTTGACAATGCGAAATTATGTCATCAAATTGAAGTAAAGCATTATAAAGAACAAGCAAAAAGGAAACAATTTCGCAGAAAATTTGCAAAGGAAGCAAAGAAGGAAGAAGAATTTAGAGTTTATATGATAAGGGCAAAAGAAGGAAAAGGAATACCCAGCGAAATTTCGGAAGAAGGGGAAGAACCCATAAAAGCAATAAAAGAACCAACACCAATGGCAGAACCTAAACCCAGTTACACTGCCGCATAACCAACAAAAGAAATAAATGTTGGGACTGTAGAGGAGCCTCTAATGTTTAGAACTGGAACCAAAATGGATATAGAAGAAGAAGAAAGAACTGTCAACTTGTTGCGAGAATATAAAGATATTTTCGCAGGAAACATGGATGAGATACCAGGTATAGATCCATCAATTGCTTGCCACAAATTGGAGATTAACAAAAATGTGAGACCATTTAAACAAAGAATAAGAAAAATCGCAACAACTTACCATTCCCAAATAGAAGAAGAATTACAGAAAATGCTTGAGGCAGGAATTATAAGAGAAGCTAAATACCCAGAATGAATAGAGAATATGGTCATTGTCCCAAAGAAAAACAAGGGAATCAGGATTTGCATAGATTTCACTGATTTGAACAAAGCTTGCCCCAAAGATAGTTTTCTGTTACCCGGTATTCCTCAGATGGTGGAATCTGCAGCGGGAAATGATAGGGTATCATCTTTATATGGGTACAAAGGGTATAACCAAATTCCTCTCGCTAAAGAAGATCAAGAACATACTGCTTTCTTTGCCCCTAGAGGTTTATATTGTTACAGGAAAATGCCATTTGGTTTGCGAAATGCGGGAGCGACATATCAAAGAATGGTAGAGAAGGTGTTCACAAAATGGATACATAAAACATTAGAAGTATACGTGGACGACATGTTAGTAAAGAGTAAAGAACCTAAAGACCATGTAAAATACTTGAGGGAGATTTTTGAACAAATGCGGCAGTATAACATTAAATTGAATCCTGAGAAGTATACTATTGGAGTTGCATCAGGAAAAATTTTAGGCTACATTGTATCAAAGGAAGGAATACAGGTTGATCTAGAAAAAGTGCAAGCAGTTCGTGACATGCCAACACCAGCAACAATAAAAGATGTACATAAGTTGAATGGGCTTCTAGCTTCGCTGGGGAGATTCATTTCGCGATCATCAGACAAATGCAAATATTTTTTCGATATATTCAAGAAGGGTGCGAAATTTAAATGGAGTGATGAATGTGAAAAGGCTTTTCAAGGAATCAAAGAACATCTTATGAATACAACTATTTTACAAAATGCATAACCAGGAGAGGAATTATTGATTTACCCTGCGACAACGTCGCATGCATTAAGTGATGTGTTATTGCGAGTAGACGCAGGAGTGGAGAAACCCATTTATTACATTAGCAAAACTTTTAATACTGCTGAGAAGAATTACTCAAAGATTGAAAAATTAATCTTAGAATTGGTCTATGCATCATTTAAGCTCCGCATAT
Source organism: Papaver somniferum (assembly GCF_003573695.1). Taxonomy (NCBI): domain Eukaryota; kingdom Viridiplantae; phylum Streptophyta; class Magnoliopsida; order Ranunculales; family Papaveraceae; genus Papaver; species Papaver somniferum. Next base: position 208,763,518 of record NC_039364.1, read on the forward strand.
ACTTTCAAGCACACAAGATAAAGGTATTAACAAAAGTGCCAATTGAATCAGTGATGAAGAATTCTAAAAGATCGGGAAGGGTAGAGAGATGGAATGCACAAGTAGGCCACTTTGATATTAAATATGAAATTTTGTCTTCACCAAAATCACAAGTTGTTGCGGATTTCTTGGCAGAATTTCCTTTAGAAGAAGATGAAGCAGTAGAAGAAATGATGGATGTAGAAGAAGAACATGGAGATCCAAAAGATTTATTAACAGAACCAAATAGATGGGAAATATTGGTAGATGGATCATCAAATGGAGAAGGAAATGGAGTTGGAATTGTTTTAATTTCGCCAGAAGTAATAAAGATGGCTTTTTCATTCAGATTGGAATTTGCATCCACTAATTATGAAACAGAATATGAAGCTGTGATACATGCTTTAAAATTCGCAATAGAGATGAAACTAGAAAATGCCAGGATCACTTGTGATTCGCAGCTAGTTATTCGCCAAATAAAAGGAGAGTATACTACAAATGAACCATCCTTGAAGAAATACAAGAAGCTGGTTGAAGAATTATCAGCGAAAATCCCAAAGATAATAGACTCGCAGACGATTTTGCTTTCATCTCAAGCATGATGACAGATCCAACTGCGAGATGCATAAAAATACAAACACTTCTGTCACCATCAATAAATAAAGAAGAGGAAGATGTGGATGTGATGGTGATAGATAATGAAAAAGAAGAATAAATGAACAATGTCGCAGACTGGAGAATGGAACTTCACGCATATTTGGCGAAAGGAGAAACACCAAGAAATAGATTGGAAACACACAAGTTAAAAAGCCGATGAACGAATTATGAATTAAGAGAGGGGTTGCTATACCGAAAATCCTTTAGTGGACCATCACTCAGATGTTTGACACGAGAGGAAGGAGAAAAGGTGCTGAAAATGTTACATAGTGGAGATGCTGGCAATCATAGTGGAGGAAGATCTTTGGCACATAGAGCAAAAATGCAAGGTTATTATTGGCCATACATGCATGAAGATGCAAAACAAATATCAAGACGCTGCGAAGATTGTCAGCGACATGGAAAGAAAATACATGCACCAGGAGCACCATTGTCATCTTCAACCAGTGTATGGCCCTTTGAAAAATGGGGCTTAGACATTGTGGGGCCATTTTTACCAGGAACTGGACAAAGAAGATACTTAATAGTCGCAACAGATTATTTCACAAAATGGACAGAAGTGAAGGCAGTACAACATATTCGCGACAAAGATATCTTTACATTCATATTCGAAAATATCATTTGCATATTTGGAATTCCTGCACAATTGGTATATGATAATGGGAAACAGTTTTAGGGGCAGAATATAGAAATGTTACTTAATGCATTCAAGATAAAATGTGGAAAGTCCACTCTTTTGTATCCACAAGCTAATGGGCAAGTAGAAGCAACAAATAAAACAATTGCAGATATATTAAAGAAGAAATTGGAAGGACATCATAGATCATGATGCGAACAAGTACATAATGCAGTATGGGCTTATGATACAACTAGAAGAGAAGCTACTGGAATGTCACCTTTTTGTTTAACATACGGAGTTGAAGCGGTGTTACCAACAGAAGTTGTTATTCCGACAACAAAAAGAGAAGATTGGGAGAAAAATCTTAGTGTGGGTTTAATTTAAACAAACTTGATGAATTAGAAGAAAAAAGAGAAAAAGCTTTACAACATATGGATAATTATCAGCGAATTAGCTCGAGAATATAATAAACGTGTCAAAATACGTGAATTTCAAACAGGGGATTTAGTTATGCGAGAAACACCAATATATCAGCGAGAAAATGTTGGAAAATTAGCGAAAAAATGGGATGGACCTTACATCATTAAGGAGATAGTTGGAACAGGAGCTTATAGATTAATGGATCCAGAAGGGAGAGATGTTGGTCATAGATTAGACAGACCATGGAACAGGTTGTATTTGAAAATATATTATCAGTAAGAAGCTTTGAGAAGTTATAAATTCTGAAAAAATAATCGCATAATTACTCATATCAAAAGAAGATCATGATGTGCGAAATTGTCGCAGGGGTAACCACAGAACAATGACATAAAAGAAAGGGGCGAACCTTTATGGCGTACGCCCTAGTTCGCGAATAAAATTTCGCAAGAGGCAAATGTAAGACTTAAAGTACGTCATATTAGGGGGTACCTGTTACATGGCTCAGGGAAAGGCTACACCGCCACCGGAACCTGAGTCATGGAGATTTGGGGTCAATAAATCCCATCCGGGAGAGGCACCTTGGATTATCAACTTAAGCATATGACTTAGGTTGGGCGACTAGGGTAATAAGGACTCTCTCAAGGAGTGCAGAATATGATCAAGGCGCCGAGGTACACGGTTGAGTCAAGGGTGCCGAGGGCGTTTGAAGCGTCCTTGCCATTCTTGATAAGTCTTGGCTTATACTGCACTCGGCCTGAACAAAACCCCACTTAGGGTGCAGTCTCGTAACCATAATCCCTATAGGAAAAAGGGATAAGAGGCTGTGAAAACAACTGGTTTTGTTAAGACTGGATGGGAGGAGATAACCTTGTATGGTAGAAGTACGCCTCCTTGAATGGTCAACCAGGGGGAGATAAGGGCGGCACCCTCCATTAGGGAGATGATAAGTGTCTTAAGACGCAAATGTCATGAGGCTTTTTATTTGCAAGGATATTAAGGCCTGTCATATTTGTGCAACAATCCTGAAGAGGCAATAATACAAAAGAAAAAGATAAGACGAGATCAATGGGTTTTCGCATGAAAGTGCGAAGACGTCCTGCGATTTCGTCGCAAGACGGCAATGTCATGGGGCTTTATTTTCACAAGAATATTTAGGCCTGTCATATTATCGCAACATTCCTGAAGCGGCCATAATACAAAAGAAAAGGTTAAGACAAAATCAATGGGTTTTTGTATGAAAATGCAAGGACGTCCTGTGATTTTGTCGCAATGACAAGAGATGGCATAATAAGACCTTTAATTAGGAAGGAAAAATAAGACCATATGATAAAAAAAAATTAATGATAAGCATTCACAACAGATTATTTTGTGCAAGAAATATAATGAGAGGTAAGTATGGGAATCGATATACAAGAAGCATTATCTTTCTTATCAACAAAATATTAAAAGGAAAAATTGACTTCAAAGTTAATGAAAATGTAGCTCTCAAAAGTGATAAAAATAAGACAGCTCAAGAAAACAAAGCTAGAAAAGAAGCTCAAGCTTCAATATTAATATCAGTAGCAGGAGATGACAGAAATTCTTCGCCAACATTCTCGCAAGCTTCTCCTTCATTTCGGCTTTTATCTTCGCCATGACTAGCATTTTGATTATCGCCAGCAATTACTTCTTTAGGAGAAATTTCTTTCTCATTCTGATTAACACCAGCAGATACTTCTTTAGAAGGAACCGCTTCTTCATCTTCCAGGAAATTATCCTTCGCACCGCTTTCGTAATCATAATCACTATCAGCAGGACGAGGAACCTCATCATCATCTACGTCTAGAGGATCAATTGATATTGGAGGAAGAGAGTTGGACAGTAAGATGTCATTTACAAGGACTTCAGCCCGGAGATGAACTTGGCGAAGAAGTGCTCTTTTATAATTCCTATCTTAAATATCTTTTAAATAATCAAGATAATCAAGTCTTCTTTCTGCTCGATCGCGAGAACCAGTAAGGGTAGAGACGAGCAAGGCATTATCTTTGCGAATTTTAGCATACTTAGCCTCCAAGTCAGAAATAGAGGAATGAAGATTCTTCTCAGACTCTGCGAAAAATAGAATACAAAATTTTGTTAAAATAAGGAATTCAGAGAGATATGACAAAGAAAAGATAATTAAGGAAGTCAAACTATTATGACTACCTTCCTTTTGCGAAATAAGGTGTTGAATCAAGGATAGAAAACTATTCTCCCAATGGTCATTGCGTCATCAAATTTATCTCCAACTAAACCTTTAAGTCGAGACTGAAGATTTTTCTCTTTAGAAACAAGGAAGGCATTTTTCTTCGCAAGAGAAGAATAAGATTCTTCTAATTTGGAATATTATTCTTTAAGCTGATTTGCCTTCACACTTGAAGCTATTTTACCTTGAATGAGTGTATCTCTTTCAGCGATAGATAATTTTGTTACTTCTTTAAGTTCATTTCTTAAAGAGCGAAGAGATTTCTCTTGGTCAGCACATACTTTTTGGAGAATATTAAGTTGTTGCGAAGATATCGCCATCTTGTTTAAATAAACTCGCTTCTCTTGAGATAAGATTTTATTCTCATCTGATAAAGTTTATCCCTAAATTAGCTTTGGTTAAAGAATAAGAAAGACGAGATACTTCATTACTTAATAGATCTTGTCTTTGAACTAATTGGGTATTTTCATTGGTAAGATTATTTATTTGATCAAGAGATATGAATAGAGGTTATCTAATTGGTTATATTGATCCATTAAACTTCTTTATCAACACGGGCTTCTTCAACACAGATTCAAATTGATATCTCTCCATTACTCGTTTCTGATTTAATGCTTAACATGCGAAAGAGGGATTTAAAGGATAATTAAACATGGGAAGGATAAAACCATCGAAAAGGCAAATTAAAGACATAGATGAGGAAATCATACCTCTTAATTCATCATTCTTCTTGCGAAGATTGTCACGATCCAGCAAAACATTCTGAAGTTTCTGATTTTCAAGACGAAGAGCATTACATTCTTTTTCTAAAGCTGTCTGCGAAGCAGCTTTGTCAGAACCCAAATGCTTGCTCAGAATTTCGCAAACATTAGACTTGATGGGATCAGTAGAAGACTTCTTGCCATCATCCAGAATCTCAGATAAAACCTTGAAAGCAATATCTATCCCTTCCACGGTTTCTTTCGACAGAGGAAGAGACTTGGGTAGAGAACTAGTAGAGATAGAAGGTTGAGAAACATTCTCAATGGGAAGAGAAGAGGTTTCATTCGCAGAAGGATCCACAAGGGGAATTTCAATCATAGAAAGATCAACTGGAGAAATGAAATCAGAGGCAGCATTTTCGCGAGTTGGAGATAAAGGTTTATCTTGCGAAGATGTCGCAGGAGATTTGGAAGAAATGAAATCAGAGGAAGCATCTTCACGAATTGGAGATAAAGGTTTATCTTGCGAAGATGTCGCAGGAGATTTGGAAGAAATGAGTAGGTGGAAGGGAACAGAAGTTGGAACAGTCTTGAGGTGGCGAGATTTCTTGTGAGGTTTATGAAGATCTTTATCACCCTGCGAATTACAATCTAGATAAGAAACAGAGGCAACAATATTGTTATTAGAAAAAGATAGTGTTTCTTACTACCTTCTCATTCGCAGACTTTCTTTTATGTGCGACAACTTTATGCTGTGATTTGGGATTGTTAGGGTTCTGAACTGTAAATTTAGTGTTGGAGCCGCTTTTGCTGAAATAACAAGAGTATGGGAATCACATAAACAACATCACATAAGGCAATAAACAAGATTAATTTCAAATATATCAATTTCAGCAAAACTCATAAGGAAGAAAAGAGAAGACTAACCTTGATGAATCCATGAAAAATCACAGCAGGGAGATTGTCTCGAAGAAGATCACGAACTATGAAGATCTAGTTTGAAGATGAAGAAGAACTTAAAAAGATTGAAGAGGAAAGAAGAAAAGTTGCAATAATGGAATTTGCAGAAGAACGATGAAGTTGCAGAGAGAATAAAAGGAAAGAAGAAGAGAGTGAAAAGAAATATATATAGAGGGAATTTTTCCTCGAGAAAATAAACACGGTTAATACGGAAAGATTTAAGCGGTTAAAAAGTAACGGTTACAAAAGACGTGTCGAGAAATAAATGGAAGAAAGAATACGTGTGATAAATGCAGAATATGAAGATAAGCAGTTGCGGCATTTCTCACATCATTCTCTACTTTGCAGAGAAGATATGAGAAGAGGCAAGATGTAGGATCAGAATCTCGCAACAATTATGTCTCAGCGAAATTATCAATGGTATTGCACAATAGCGTCGCAGAACAATTTCAGAAACGACGTCAGCAAGGATCATGAGAAAGATGTGATAGTCTTGCGAAAATTAGAGAGCTTGCGAAGTTAACATTTGTAAGGTTGCGAGAATGTCGCAAACCATATCCGAAAATAAAGGACAGATTAGCTGTCATCCACTATGTATTTCCTTATAAATAGTCATTCGAGTTGTAAAGGAGAGGAGATCTTTTTGAGTAAGAAACAAGTAAATAGGAGAGAGAAAGTTCAGAGCAGAGATCATCTTGATTTCTTTATCTTTCTTGTAAGAACATTCAAAAATTAATCAATAAAATTAAGAGTGTAAACCTAAAAATGAGTTGATCAACAATGAAATCATATGAGGGGTGTAGTGTAGGATTTCCTGCAACTACAGTGTTGAGACGTGCAAATTCCTCAACACCACTACTGTGTTTCTAGGCAAGCTTCCTCAACCCATTTTCCTCTTGGTGTTGAGACGCGCAAATTCCTCAACACCGCTACTGTGTTGCTAGGCATGCCTCCTCAACACATTCTTCCTCTTGGTGTTGAGACGTGCAAATTCCTCAACACCACTACTGTGTTGCTAGGCAAGCTTCCTCAACTCATTTTCCTCTTGGTGTTGAGATTTGCAAATTCCTCAACACCACTACTGTGTTGTTAGGCATGCTTCCTCAACACATCTCCCTATTAGTGTTGAACGTTTAAATTCCTTAACACTCATTACTGTGTTGCTAGGCATGCTTCCACGACACATTCTTCCTCTTGGTGTTGAGACGTGCAAATTCCTCAACACCACTATTGTTGCCAGGAAAGCTTCCTCAACACATTTTCCTCTTGGTGTTGAGACGTACAAATTCCTCAACACCACAATTGTGTCGCCAGGCATGATGCCACAAACACACTCCTCTTGGTGTTGAGACGTGCAAATTCCTCAACACCACTATATGTGCCAGGCATGCTGCCTCAACACATCCTTTCTCTTAGTGTTGAGACGTGTAAACTCCTCAACACTCACTACTGTGTTGCAATGCATACTACCTTAACACATCTATCCTCTTAGTATTGAGACGTATAAATCCTCAACACTCACTACTATGTTGTCAGTCATACTGCCTAATACATTATAGTGCTGACGGCTCCACCACCTCAACACTCATCTTAGCCGTTCAAAGCAGCGCCATCTTCTCCGCTTCATAGCCAGCCAACAACGCCATCTTCTCCGCTCCATAGCCAGCGCCAACAGTCCGCTCCACAGCCGGCGGAAACAATCTGCGTCCTAGCCAGCGCCATTCACCTTTCCAAAGCCAGCGCGCCATTGACCTAGTCATCCAAAGCAGCGCCATATACCTTTCTGTAGCCGGCCAGCACCCGTTCCGCGGACTAAGTTGTGGTGCTACCTCTGCCGATCAGTATCCAAAGTTGCAGCGCTTACACCAACCCACTATGGACAAGCCAAATTTATGCAAAGCCACCAATGCAAGGGTCACAAATTCTTAGGCCTCCCGCAAAGGTTATCCAAATCCTGACAATCTCTTCATGACTTTGCCGTTTCAATTTTATCCTTGTCTGTCACCATCTTATGCTTACCCCGCAACAATGCCACTGTTCCGAGCTAAGCAGGGGACTTAATGTTGATGGCGGTTTTTAGCTTAGGGTTAAAATTGTAAAACCTTACATCTGATGTGACGTCACTCTGTAAGGAAACAGAGACATGAGTGTCAACCTCTCCACTAGCATACTTATTGAACCGGTTCAATATATTTACATGAAATTTATCTAGACTGGCGCATGTAGCAACCATCTCAGATGACCTGTAAATTCGGCACCTCGCCTATATGAGACTGACTGAGTACTTTTCCTGTGCTATGTTCCCCGGAAGAACCCTTAATATCGGTATGGCATGACGTATTTGTGTTCACTCGCAGCAGAGTAGCACGGACCTCCAAGTACTAAAGTTAAGGCCATTGCACGAAACGCTCAGACAAAAAGCACACTGCACTCTGTAAATAAGGAATTTTTTGGCAGCACACAAAATCCAATCAGTAATTGTGATAACTCACAAAAAACTCATGAAACCTCACTAATTTGCAAAATTAGGGTTTTGGGCCCTGCGCAGTATATTAGACCCCATTGGTCGAAATTATGCTTGAACAACCAAGCAATTGATCCACCACGGATTAATAGGTCCAGATTTCTGCCCAAAATCAGAAAACAAAGAGTACCGGAGCCGCGGAGAAGGAGAAACAATAAGAGGAAGCGTGGTCATACCACAGCTCAGCTGGTGCCACTCGGCCACGCCCCCCATGTTACCTAACCGGCCCTACTCCTTTGTCGACCAATCAGGTCGCCTTAAAACCTGCCACACTCATGAGTTGTGGCTGGTCCATACTTGCCAGCCCTATTCCTATCGACCAATCAGGTCACATTAAACCTCCACGCCCACCAAAAAGGGTAGCCACACCCATTCTTGGCCGGCTCCCTACTTTCATTGACCAATCAGGTTACTCTAAACCTGCCACAACCTTAAAAGAGGTGGAAATTGTGTCAAAAGGTTTCCATACTGAGTTGGCTTCCCAAAACTGTGCCCACATGCTAACGACATGCCAAACATGCCAAAACACACATGTCAGGCGCACATGGCAAACCCGCATGCCAAACATGCCAAAAACGCGCATGTCAGGCGCACATGCCAAACGCACATGCCAGACGCACATGCCAAAAACGTGCATACCAGGCGCACATGCCAAACGCACATGCCAAACATGCCAAAACACGCATGCCAGGCGCACATGCCAAACGCGCCACTTACCGCGACAGCATGCCAAAACTTGCCAGCCCACTCTCCGTGCGTAGCTTCATAACGGACTTCAATTTGGCTAGCCTGAACCCTAGGCGCGGCCATGCTCTAGTGGCGGTGGATAAAACCCTAATTTCTAATCGTGGCACGAACTATGCCCGCAACATCCCTCCTGAATTCTTCCTGAGTTTTACTGTCGGGCTGTTTTCACCTCTTAAACGAGCTCAAAACCTAAATATTCCTGCGTAGGGAGATATGAAATTCTTTTCCGGTCATAATGGAGGGGAGGACCGTAAAAATCCAAGTTCTTACGAGAATTCAACAACGATTTTAGTAAGGGGATCTAATTAGGGTTTCGGCATGCCAAACCCTAATTTGGACAAAGTTGTCGGGCGTCGACAGAAGGTAGGCATAATCAACGGCTACCCTTCCTCCTGAGATGCAATCTCGGCCGTCCAAGTTTGCCACCAAACTGACAGACTTGTGGCAACTTTTAGGCGACCAGCCGCCTAAATCCAGTGGCCATGGCTACGCCAGACGCCACTTACATCACCATGCACGAGCCATGCCAGCCATGCCGCAATGCTGCTAGCGCGTTAAAGGCGCCATTGCCAACAGAAGGTAGCCATAATCAACGGCTACCCTTCTTCCTGAGATGCAATCTCAGCCATCCAATTTTTCCACCGAACTGATAGATTTGTGGCAACTTTTAGGCGACCAGCCGCCTAAATCTAGTGTCCATGGCTACGCCAGGCGCCACTTGCACGAGCCATGCCGCAATGCCGCTGGCATGCACCAAAGGAGCCATTGTGCCATTATCAGGCGCCAACATAAGGTATTCATAATCAACGGCTACCCTTCCTACTGAGATGCAATCTCAGCCATCCAAGTTCGCCACCGAGCTGGCAAGTTCATGGCAAGTTTCAGGCGATTATCCAAGACAAGCCTAATAGCATTACATGTTATTTTCCTACGACAGGACTCTCGATTTTAACTTTCCACACGTAGCAAAATGCTACATGTTTTCCACGAAAACACTCGAGACATCAAACATGTCACAAACTGGGGGATGCTCATCAGGGTATTGTTCTGGCGGTTTACAGCGTGCGGCATGCAATATGCCCATTACAAGAAAGTGTCCTAAAGTTGGGCGGTCAGTAATGGCAAGGAGTAATGGCGTGAGCGGATCCACCTCCCTCATTATGAAAACATAAATCCCAACGTTACATGTTACTCTTCCACCACTCAATCGTTTCCACTTCCTACAAGACCAGGGTACGTTTTATTGCGACTTGTATAAATAGGTCTCACCTATTTCCACCAGACAACAAGTTTTGGTCAGGAGAACAATACAACATCCAGAAATCACCTGGTAGATTTTCATTCAGCTAGCCAGTTCTACTTTCTGATACAAGTCACAAAACCACCACACTTCCAGAATTAACGATTCTGGTCTCAGAACTTTCTTCCCTTCCCTCCCTAAGACCAACCCTTTTCCTTCACTTTGTGACCGAAGCAAGCCTGGAACGGCCATTTCTTGGTTTAGGCCAGATTTGTACAGATTGATCTTTCGAATCAAAATTACTCCCGCGCAGTACATTGTTTAGGGTTTAGACTCGTTTCTCACCCACACACGAATTTACCAAAACCGGCAGAAACCGTTTTCACCCACAAACACCTCTTTACTTATGTATGTATTGAGAAATTCAACATATTTATGAAATTTATCAGAATGGTGCGCGTAGCAGCAATCCCAAAATATTCTGTGAATTCTTTCTTTTACCGGCGTTATTCGCTAATGCATTGCCTGTCTGATATTTTCCTATGCTACGTTCCCAGCAAAACTCCAAATATTGACATGACATGACGGCCATACAATTTGGATGTTCATGTCAAATCCTTAAGGAAAATCTAGACTCTTCATGTCAGTCTCAAAGATAATCACGGCCACACAATTTGTCTGCACGATTCAACAAGCGTAGCATACCCCTAGCAGAACTAGGCAATCACTGTAGTGACCACCGGCGGGCCCACTAGTGCCCTAGTCGATCGAGTCCTTTTCACCTCATTCATAAGTGCTTCGAATGCCGAGCCAAACATGGGCGTTCGTGCTACTTAAAAAAAAATAGCTCGAACGAGCTGAGACGGATAAAGAGGGTCTCAAAACGCATCACGTCCGTCCAACTTAGCCGTCCTAGTTGGACGGCTTGGATCACATTTCGAGCGATCGAAGAGATGCCGACGCATTCGCCGTTGGCCCAACTCATCCCTTGGTTGATCGACCTGTCCACGACAAAACCCGAGCGTATCAAATCACTTGCTCAAAGTAGGGTGAACGCACTGTTCTGAAAACCCTAAAATTGCGTTTGCGGCAATGCCCTACTGTCGCAAACCGATCACAACCATCCATCTTTGCTGGCCTAGTTAAAGGGCTTAGATTTAATTTCAGGCGGCCCCGAAGATGTCAACGTGATCATCGTCGGCTCACCTTTACAGTGACCGACCGGCCTACTCGAGCTAACGCCCGATGCCTCGAATCGCTCGCCCAAAGAGGGTTGGTCGCGCGGCCCCCTAAACTCTAAAGTTCCGTCAACAGCAGTATACAACTGCCGCAAATCATCTCGACCATCCAACTTCGCCATCCTAGTTAGATGGTGTAGATTTATTTTTCAAACATTAACAAAGCAGCATCGTGATCACCGACCATTCTTCCTCCACAGGGAGTGATCGACCAAGTCATAGCACATCCATAGGGTCCTCAAACGATCACCCAAAGATGGTCGGTCGTTCTACTTTTAAGACACTCAATCTGTGACTGGTTCGATCGAGCTCAAAAACAGCGATGCTTCTAACACATCGATTATTTTCAGCTGCTTATTCGAAAGCGATGCTTTACATACATCGATTATAAGCAATGTTTTCTAAATATTGGTTTCACAAATAATCTATTATTTAACCTAAAAGCACTATGTGCTGATTTTAGCGGCAAGTCACATGACTTGACCCATTCACTCGAGACATCAAACATGTCACAAACTGGGGGATGCTCACTGAGGTATTGGTCTGGCGGTTTACAGCGTGCGGCGTGCAACGCGCACATTACGAGAAAGTGTCAGGAAAGACGGATGGTTAATGAGACTAGTGGGTGAACGTGTGATTAGTCTTCCCTCATAACGGAAACACGATGATCACCACCTTCCACACAAACCCACTTCTCAACTACTTAACTTCCTCCACTTCCTATGAGATCAGGGAGCGCTCAATGACTTGTATAAATAGGTTTTCAATCTATTTCGACAAACAGAGAACACAAGTGTTATCAACACAAGTAGCCAAAAACCATATTCTGACAAGTCATAAAACAACCACACCTTCATAATTTAACATTTGATCTCAAACACCTTCTTCGCTTCCCTCCCAAAGATCAACCCTTCTCCTTCACTTTGTGACCGAATTGAATCTGGAACGACCATTTCTTGGTTTAGGCCAGAGTCTTACAGATTGATCTCTCGAACTCAAAAGTACTCATGTGCAGTACATTTTTAGGGTTTGAATTCGTTTCTCATCAACACACCCAAATTTACAAAAAACAGCAGAATCAGTTTTTACCCAAAAACAACTGGCGACCACAGTAGGAGATTAATCTCTTGGTTGCAAGACTAATTTTCAAATTCATTTCAGTTTTCTCAAATTCAAGAGGGTGGATTTTGTCTAACACATTCGTTAACCCAATTTCATTTCAATCACCAATCTCAACTTCCACTCTGTAATGCATCCTCACCAGCCAAACTCTCCGGAAGTCATGAATGATCGAAGCGTAATCACTGTGTAACACATGGATAGGGTTTTATATATCCTCGCAAGTCAGGATGATATCTCCAAACGGCAAAACGATACGCTTTGCCTTTTAAGAAGTGTGGTAAACTGGTTGTGGAAGGAGTCGGCAAGCATTCGCCCGGAGAACACCATCAACGATAAAGATGACATCGGATCTTTATCTGAAGTCCGCGCTTCTGCCAACTGAAAAGGCGAGGGTACCCAAATATACCTCAAGCTAAAAAAATTCCTACCTATAAGTCTTTCTCCGAAAGTGATTGTCTATGGACTCAGTCGAGACAATACAACCAATCGGTTCACACTTCGTGTGATCGTTATGGATACGAGATCGAGACAATACACAACGAAGTATGTTTACTTGATACAAAGGTTCGGACTTAACCAAAACAATAGGATTGCTTATCAAGTAAATAGGAATCAACGTTTGTGCGATTTACTTTAATTATAATAAAAAATTATAATGCGGAAATATATAGGAAATGACGCAGCAAGATTTTGTTAACGAGGAAACCGCAAATGCAGAAAAACCTCGGGACCTTGTCCAGAATTGAATACTCTCAGGATAAGCCGCTACACAAAATTACACCTAATTCGTATAGTTGAGACCAAGATACTAAACCTATAGTTCACCTTGTTCCGTCTGTATTCCCATGCCTCCAACTTATAAATAAGTCACGTACTTGGAACAATTCCTTTGGTTCGTATTCCAAACAGTAAAGGAACAACAAATATGTTTGGTATCAACTCTATTCAACCAAGTGATATGAGTCGGACAAAGTCTTTTCTGTTTATCTTAACATAAACTCCTTCGTCATGTCCTTAGATCTATCTTATGTTCAATTACCGAAGTAATCGTTTAAGATTAAGCCAACAACACTCTTAATCCAAAGAATTGTGTTGATGCCGATCTACTCAATTAATCAATCCAATCTACCACAAAGATAAACCGATTATTAATTGGATCCTCTTTTACCAAAACAAGTATTGTGCACACCAAAGATTATAAACCCAAGTCAGATCTTCAATATCTTTTTTGTCTTCAAATATTCTTAAATATTCAATAAAAACCTGCACACAATCACTTGAATCTCTTGTGATCAATCACGCACAGAGCGGAGTATGTTAAAAATGGATTATCACAAGGTCGTCTTTAGAACTCACAACAGTCTAAAGATCCCTATCGAAACTCTGAACTAGTTTGAGTGAATCTTATATCAGAAGAGACGATTCTCAAAAATAAACAAACTAGGTGCAATCAGATTTCAACCATCGTTAGTCAATCAAATCAATCGAAAACAAAAGATAAACCGCAATTATCTAGTTTCCCACCAACGGCACACGCTAGAGCTTATCAATTCGAAAGAAGACTTTAAACTGAACGGCCGTAAGAGATTTCTCCTAATTAGGTTACTCTCCTCTCCGAATAGGCGGCTCCACCAGTAACAACAACAAAAGAGGAAGTCTGTTGTTACGAAGGATTAGTTTGCTAGAAAGGCAAACTTCAAGTATTTATAGACAAGGAAGTTTGGACACCAAGGAATTTCCAAAACCGAAAATATTCTCAAGATATTCATTAAATCACAAATTCGGTTTTCATAATTCCTGGAAATGCTCTGTCCAAAAATAATGATCGAAATCTCTCGGAAAATCTAATTAGTAAATGCACATTACTAATTCTGGAATTTCCCTACAAAATGAAATTAATACCCTTAATTAAAAGATTCTTAACTTAATTATGTTTCGATCTGGGATTCTCTTGCCTTAGCGGTTAAGGAATATCTTTAAACAATTAAAGAAATAAACATTCACAGCACATGTTCAAAGTATGTCGACATCCTTACTTTGTAAGTTCTCTTTCACAGTTACAAACTTGAAACCGATTTGCCACACTTCCAAACAAGATTATAATTGGTTCATCTGACTTTCAAGAACTATGTGATTGTGTTAGAGCATAGCTCGGTCGACCTCGCATGCGTTGCTATCTCAAGCATGTTTGTCAATGTTAGTGATCAAAACTATAAGTCTTGATTTCTAGCCTATATAGCTAAGTCTCAGACTAGGATAGAAAAGTGTAGTTGAGCTCAATGACTTCATAGCGATTCATCATACAACGACGAAGATCTACTCAAGGAACCGTGGAACTTCATCAACAAAAAGGTGTGTGGAGACTTGAACTTATCTATCACTCAAAAGTCTATCTCTTCTATCTTCTACTTCTTATGAGACAAAAGTCGTATGCTATATAGACTGGATCATACACATTTGATATTTCGAGCCGAGTATATCTCTCCTATCTATATCTCGAAATCATATGTTGGTAAAGCGTTTCTCTTTTATCAAGTTTATCTTCACCTAGTGACGAAAGTCATGAAAAGTTTCAATTACTTTAAGAATTGCTCTGACACGAAACGGTCTGTGAATAATGGTTATATAAAGTCCTCTGAGAATGTCTCAATAATTGGAATGAGAGTTTAGATTACATAACCATGTATTCCTTAATCCGAAGTTTTCGAACCTTGTTGATTGAGAGAAACCGGAGGAATTGACTTTGCCAAGTCCGCGAACTGACGGAAGTTCTTGTACCGAGAATTTCTGCTGGGATTTTCCAAAAACTCGTTTGCGTGTAAGTCCGCGAACTCAGTCCGCGAATCTATTCCGCGAACTGGCGAAAGTCTCTTTGCCGAGATTTTCTGCTGAGTTTAGAAAACTCCACCGGCTGTCTTAAGTCCGCAAACTTGTTTGTGAGCTTAAGTGGTTATGAAAGATGTTCTCTGAACATGAAACTTAAATTACTAAGGAATGCTTTATGCAAACCGTGTCTATAAAGTTCATGAGACGATTCAATCGAATCGAATCATCTTTGTTTCAATTGTGTCTTGTGTAGTTACATAAGATCTCATAGCAATTGAAAAACTATTTAACTAGTTCATTTGAGTCAATTAAACTAGTTATGGTGAAGAAGAACAAGGTTAATATGAAATGCTCATATGGTTAACCTTTTGGGTTACTATGTTGAACCAACATACACGTACACGTTTGGGCATGGTTTTCACAAACCCAATAAACGTCTACCCAAGTGTGCGTGACAAGATAAGTTTTCGATCTAACGGTTGAGAAATATTAGCTTGAGTCTAAATCAGGTTTTCATCTAACGGTGAATATGGATTGCTTTATAACTAAGGCAAAACCATGATTTGAAGACTATATAAAGGAGACATCTAGCATTGTGCAAAACTAATCCCCACACGTTGGTGTGATACAGTGCGCTCGCTAGAGTCAATTCTCCTTTAACCTTTGGTTTTCTTCTCTAAAACCAGGTTAACGACTTAAAGACTTCATTGGGATTGTGAAGCCAGACCGATACTACTTTTATCGTAGTTGTGTGATATGATCTTGCATCTTATATCGTACGAGTACAATCTTTGATTGGCTTGAGATCGTGAGATTTCTCCGATAGGCAAGATAAAGAAGTCACAAACATCTTCGTCTCACTATTTGTGATTCCTCGACAAACCGCCTGTGTAGTCAGGAAGGATTGTAGAGAGGTGATTGATTAATCTAGGCTGTTCTTTGGGAATATAAGACCGGATTATTAATTGGTTCCTGTTCACCTTGATTTCATATCTTAAGACGGAACAAAACCTAGGGTTTATCTGTGGGAGACAGATTTATACTTTGATAGACTTTTCTGTGTGAGACAGATTTGTTTATTATCAAGTCTGCGATTTTGGGTTGCAGCAACTCTTGGTTGTAGGTGAGATCAACTAAGGGAATCAAGTGCGCAGTATCCTGCTGGGATCAGAGGCGTAGGAGTACAAATGTACCTCGGATCGGTGGGAGACTGATAATCCAGTCCGAAGTTAGCTTGGAGTAGGCTAGTGTCTGTAGCGGCTTAATACAGTGTGTATTCAATCTGGACTAGGTCCCGGGGTTTTTCTGTATTTGCGGTTTCCTCGTTAACAAAAATTCTGGTGTCTGTGTTATTTCTTTTCCGCATTATATTTTATATAATTGAAATAATACAGGTTGTGCGTTCGTGATCATCAATTGGAAATTCAACCTTTGGTTGTTGATTGGTATTGATTGATCATTGGACATTGGTCTTTGGTACCGTCCAAGTTATTCCTTGTATTTGATATAGACTCGCTATTGATTTTAGCTTGAGTAAAAATCAAATCAAGAGAGAGATATTAACTCCTTGAGATATTTTTATCTAGATTGAGTCTGACTGTCTAGTTGATTCTCCAGCAAAGTATTTCGGAGTTAGTCCATACAGATTTCTAAGCGAAATATTGGGTGGTGTTGTTAGACCCCCGCTTTTTCAATTGGTATCAGAGCAGGCAAACACGTTTAAGACCTAACAAGTCCGTGTTTGTAGCGATCTGACTCTGTGGACAAGAGTATTATCTCTGATAAACGCGTCACCAGTAATAAAGATTCTCTCTCGTCTAAATCTGTTAAAGAGAAAAGTTTGATCTCGAATATAGAGAAACCTTGTGGTTCGACGAGACAGACAGACAATGACATGAGTGTTCATGACTACCCTTCGAAAGAGACCTTCTCTTCTAATGAATGGGATACAGCTGAAGAGAGTAAATTGATGAATCAGTTAAAACACCATGTCAATGTTCTTCTTGGTATTGTAAGAAATTGCAAAGTTCATGGCAACGTTGAAGATCAGTCTTCATGCTTGACTCTTGAGGCTATCCTTGAAAAGGATGCCTTGAATATTGAACGCCGCTTGAATAAACTCTCAATTCAAGGATCTTCTGACGGTAATATTAAGACTACATCCTCCAATCATTCCTATGATCAAAAGGTATGTCTTGTCTGTGAGACCAAGTGTTCTGTTAGACAGAAGAGAAACTCCAAGTTGAATAAAGACTCCTTATTTCAACTTCAACACACCCTAGATTTGATTCTCAAAGGTGTGACTGACATCCGTATGATTGAACCAATTGGTTTTCGTACCTATCTTGTGTATGCAACCAGGAAAGTCACTACAGTGAGTTCCTCCAATGTTCAAGGGAAGAATAGACGTCTTAATAAACATCGTCCTAAGGAGATTCAACGCCCTTTCTCTAAAAGCAACCTTGTTCCTGTTGAGAAAGTCATCCCATAAGAAAGGAAAATCGATGAGATGAGAAAAGGCATTAAAGAGATAATTGTAAGATACAAAGAGCTTGTCAACAGATTATCTTCTTCCTCATGTCAAGACACTTCTGGTAAGAATTCTAATTATGTCTCTTATTTTGATGACAGTAAATTTTATGATAATTTCTCATGTCAGACAGGATCCCGCTCTAAGACTAATAGGAAAAACAAACTTAACCAAGAACACAAAACTATTAATGAGTCTATGGCTCGTACTTGTGTTAATTAATCACAAGGTTTGAGAGCTTACTCATAAAAAACCCTGTTGAGTAAGTTTGTGTAAAACAAGTATACTTGTTGCTTGCATCTGTTAAGTTAGGCTATTTGCTTATCGTCCATAGCAAAACTTATGTTGACAGATCCGCCAAGAACAAGTATTGGTTAAGTCAAAATATTTTGTTGCATAGAGTCTTAAAATTTGTGTTTAGGTCATGTTTTCAAATGCCTAAAGGACTTTATTTTCAATGAGTATTTGTTGTACTCGAACGGATTCTGTTCTGACCCGAGTCAACGTTTTTGATAAAACCATAAATGGTCGTCCCCAAGAATAAATATCCAACTTCTTAGGGTTACAAGTCACTACGTGTACTCCTGGTTGTTTTAGGATTTTCAAGAATGTCTTCCTCTTCTTGTTATGGTGGTTTTGCAAAAGGATTTCTTGACAAAGGTGTTGAGGTTGATTCCAAGAGGAAGAGAACACTTGTAGATGAAGATCATCCCAATGCCTCATGCTTTTTTGCCTATACTCATGAAGATGCTGAAAAGGATGATATGATTTCTGTTGAAGTTGTTCATGACTTTTTCAAGTACTTTGGGAAAGCAAAACAACAGCTTGTTGATACTCTTAAAGGTCTTGATATGGTGAAAACTGAGTTGGAAAATGTTGTGTCTGACCTTGATCTCATAAAATATCAAATCAAGGATCTTCGAAAAGAGAATCATCTCTCCGCTGATACTGAGAAGGCTGTCAATCACAAGCTTGAAGACTCCTTGTCTCGTATGGATCCTAAACCTCCCGTGTTTCTGTTCGCGGTTGATGATACACCGGAATCCGTTTCCCTTTAGCTTGTCCTCTGTTTTATATACCTAGTATGTCTTCTTTTTGGATTAGTTGGAAGAATAACTAGTGCTTTGAATAGCGATGATTGTGACTACACATAAATATTTTTGTTTTCATATTCTTATGTTATTTTTTAGGTTTATTGGTTTTTAAATTATAAAAATATTTGGAGGATGATGTTATTGCAGTATTGATCGTTATGATTTTGAAGTATTGCAATATTTTTATGGGATATGTATTGTTTACGTCCGTGAACTTGAAGGTCCCATATTGTGTCAAAAGTAAAGTCATTCATGAATTGATATTCGTATTGATGAAAGGACGAATGGACTTTTGACAAATTACAAAAGTTATGCCTATGCAGTCATGTATTCGATGGAAAATAGGATAAAATCTTTTGACAAGGATAAAGTCTATTATGTCATTATGATGGAAAATAGAATAGATCCTTGTATGTTATCCACGATATTGATCTTCATTGATCCATTTAGTTATGTTTTATCGTGAAGGCTCCATTGTGTGTTTTATGTTGAGCACTATACAACTAAGTCGATTATTCCTATTGGCTTTGTTGGTTGTTCCATAAGATGCTATATGTTGAGCATTATGAACTAAATTAATCATCTTGGTTGGTTATTTAGTAATTTGCTCTGAAAGTCTTCTTTTGTCGAGCAAATCCTTTGACAATTAAATTTATTACTTTTGTGATTAGTTTGGTTGTTTGTATTCCAACTAGATTAATTATAAGTTCTCTTGTAATTAGTTGTAGATGGGGAAAAACGATTTGTTGGTTTTTAAAAAATTGAGGAGACGACCGAACGGAGGAGGCTCCTCGAACCGAGCGAAATGTTAAACCTCACACAGATGCACCGCTGCAAAGGGGGTGCTTTAGATTCAAGAGATCAATCTGTAGTACTCCGGCCTAAATCAAGACAATGACCGTTCCAGAGTAAATTCGGTCACAAGAGAGGATGGGTTGATCTGTAGGAGGGAAGCTGGGAAATGCGTGGAATCAATGGTAATCAAAGATTGTGGGTGTGTGAATTCTGAATATGATAAGCTCTGAATGATTGAAATTGCTCAATTGAGATTAGTTGCTCAATTGATGAGTTGATGATCTCGTGTTGTCGATGAGACGTCAGATTGATGATACTGTTGATGCCGATGATTCAATCATAATTCAGAGACTTATTTATATTGCTGGAATTTTAGACATCATGACCCCATGAAGTGTGACATTTGATGGAATCAAGGAGTGGGGAAGTAGGGATCGTGTTTGAAACCAGTTGCTCAACGTGTGGAGACTTGGTCGATTTTCAACCCACTACCTCGTGAATTCCTTCAACTGATTGCACGACTTGCTCACATTCCATCGTGTGTTTGAACACACGTGCCGTAGACCGCCAGACCAAAACCCTAAGTGATATCCCCCCAAAATGACACAATTGACGTCTCTTGGTATGTTAATCAATTGATGATTTCAACGTTTGATGGGACGATGAGTCCATGTAGTTGCTGAGTTGAACATGATGTTCTGAAACTCATGAGTTGAACATGTCATGAGACAGAGGTATAGTTCTTACGATGAAGTGAGCAAGTATTGCTCATTCGATGGATCGTTGAATATTGATTGTTGAACCAATATTCCTTGGTTTGAGAAAATATTTATCATCTGAGCAAGTGTTGCTCATGTGATGAATTGTTGAATATTTGATCGTCTGAGCATGTGTTGCTCATCTGATGGGTTATTGGCAGCGTACCAAAAATATTAATTAGAATACTGGTCGTTGAAACGAGCATAATTAATAAAATTAATGACCATGAGGTCGTCGTAAAATTATTAAGTTTGGAATCTGGAATGATGATCCTTGGATTCAGAAACCCTAATTTGATCAATTGATGATCAATTCATGGTTCGTCAGAATTTTAACCATGGGATGAAGGAGGGAGCGACTACATGGGATCGTGGATCAACCACGTTGTGTCCATATGCTCACGTGAGAAAATACAAAGAACTCCTGAAGAGTTGACGATTTGTTGGTGAAATAATGATTAAATGCTGGTTTAATCATTTATTCGAAAATGCTCGTCTGAGCCTTAGGTGAGAAAACCTAATTAATTATGACGGAGTGAGGGATCGACCATGGGGTCATGAAACCGGCCCTGGGTAGTCATGTGACCGCCTGATGATCACTTCATGAAAATCCAAAGTGCTTGGAAGAGTCTTGGACCTAATACGTGCAATTGTGCAAATTAGGTCAAAACTGTGAAACTTGATGGGACCGGCTTTTGTAAGCCAAAGAGCCAATCTTGGTCGGTCAAGATAGCGTGCCCGTGTCCCCAAGGCGTCCGCGTCTCAGTCCTGAGAATTTTGATATTTTCTGGCGTGTAATTGAGCATCCATTCGAGAAAATATGCCAAAATTAGGGTTTCGACGAAACTGAGGAAAACACCATGAGATGATGGAAAATAATTATAAAATAAGGAATAAGGAGGCGTGGGACTGCCGATGCCAAGGCATGGTCGGCCGGTCGTGGCCACGGTCTCGTGGTGCCTTTTCCTTAATTTTATAATATTTTGATGATTTTATGAAAAATTCATGAATTTTGAGAAATTTGATGAATTTAGGGAGTTTCCATGAATTGAAGGAGTTTTCATGAGTTCAGGGAAGCAAAAAATATTAAAATAATAAAAAAAGGGCGTGTGGGACCTTGGAGGCGCGGCCGGCCGGCTAGGGCCCGGTCCCACGAGTTTTCATAATTTTTAAATTTTTTTTAGGTATTTTTCATGATCTGAGGGAATTTTTCCTAATTTGAGAGAAATACCATGAAATCAAGGAATTTGATGAATTCAAGGAAAATAAAAATAATAATAAAACAAAGGGCGTGTGGGACCGGTAGGGCATGGCCGGCCGGCCAGGGCCCGGTCCCACAAGTTTTCATAATTTATTTTATTTTATTATTATTTGGTGATTTGCAAAATACCATGAAATCAAGGAGTTTTTTCATGAAATTAGAGAAATAATAATAATAATAAAATAATGAGGAACCATGGGTGTGGGCCGCTGGGACCAAGGTGGCGGTTGGCCATGGTCACGCCCCACACTCCTTTCCTTAATTTTATTATTTTTTATGATTTATGAAATACCATGAAACCGAGGAGTTTCCTCGAGACGAAGGAGATTTGATCAAATGAGAGAATTTTCATCAAATCATGGAAAATAATGTATTAAAAATATAAAACTGGCGTGGATGACCACGACACGGTCGGTTGTCGTGTGTCCGTGTTCCCAGCACCTGGTCAATATTTTTAATTATTTATTATTTTCTTCCTATTTTGCATAGGTTCATTCGTTTCGTTGTATTTTGAAATACTCGTTCGTGCGGTGACTGTTAGTGCATCGTCGTTGAACACACTTTCACCATGGGGATTACTTAGAGGCAGCTCAGACGCCCGGTTGTTGATTATTTATTACTAATTGTGGAATTCAGTGGAGAATAATTCACAAAACTGAGTAATAAGATGTTTATTATTAATTCATAGGATCGGCTGAGGATTCGACTACGAATTCAGAATAATAAAGTGAGCATTACCATTCCATGGGATCGTAGATTCGACCATAGAATCAGAGTAATTAAGATTTATCTATTACCATTTATGAGACCAGTTGTGGATTCGATCATAAAATCGGAGTAATGAGATAATTTAGTTATTGCTATTCTATGAGATCAAGCCGTGGATTCGATCATAGAATCAGAACAATTGTTTATTGCCATTCCATGGGACCAGTCGTGGATTCGACCATGTAATAGGAGCAATTGTTATTGCCATTCCATAGGACCAGTCGTGGATTCGACCATGGAATAGGAGCAATAATACATTATTCTAGGAATTCAGTAGTGAATGTCACGACAGAATTAATCTTAATTAGGAATAATTAACTTTGTGGCTCTATACTAGCAGAGAAAGCTGTCTAGGAGCATTAATTATACCGATATGAGCTTGTCGGTAAGTCATATCCTTTATATAGTCAGGGTAAACTCGTTGTTTTTTCCTGAAGACGTTATCGCTATATACTAGCAGAGCAAGCTGTCTAGGAGCCGTCCATCTTGTGATACTATATAGAAATAATCACTGAAAGTGTTCAGTATTCATGAGATATGTCGTTGTCCAGTCGTGAGACTACATATCTACATGTACTCCGAGAGAAAGTACTCTCCGTTGAGAATTCGATGAGAGACCCATGTCTCAATATTCACGTCTGATTGCTGGATCAGAGCTTCGTATAATTATGAGTTTACGATTTTAGACCTTGTCGAAAATCCACCATATATATTAAGTCCCCTGTTTACTGACGAAAGTTGTGTTCCTCAGTCAGCATTAAATGGTGATTTTCCGGCCATAAATAACAATACCAATAATTGAATTTAGTCGTAAGTTGAGACGTTACCGGTTTTAGAGAGCATGAGCAGACCACGACTTGATGAAGGCTTCAATGTCATGATTGGAGTGTCTTTTGGTGAGCATAAATTGGTGTTGAACCGCTGGTTTGGACGACGAGTCCGTGGTTGGTCAGGATTCACGGGACGGGCCCAATAAGGAAATCCTTGGAAAATTAGGTTTTGGAAATAAAAAAAATTGTATAAAAGGAATTAATCCTCTTTTTTTTTAATTTTTCTACGTCCATCTCTCCATCACCTCTCCTCCTTCACGCCAGCAGCTTGAAGTTCCGCCGCCACCTGATCGCCGCCGCCGGCGCCGCCAGTCGCCATTGCCGCCGGCCAACTTCCGGCCGACCAGGTGTGTGCGTTTTTTTTTTGATGTTTGCTGATGTTGTGACCTTCATGAATTATTCATGTTTTTATCATGATGAAACCATATACATGTGTGTATATATTGGTGTGAGTTTTATGAAAAACCCTCGTTTTTGAAAACGTATGTTCGTTCGATCGTTAATTTTGAAAACTAACTATAATCCCTGATTTAGGAGAGATTTTTTTTTTAATACATGAACTTAGGTCCAGTGATAAAACTTAGTGTATGAGCTTTCATGTGTACCACGGTTTTATCATAAAAGGAGTAAATTTTCACGAAATCGAAATAATCCTTCGTTTTAAAGGCAAATTACGACGACTCGAAGGAAAATTCATATGATGAACTTGTGTCCAGTGATAAAATTTTGCTTATGAGCTTTCATGTAAATACAAAACTTTATCATATGTATGATATGTGAGCTTTCACAGTATTTTGAAATAAACCTTCGTTTTAAAGACAAATAACGACGATGCGAAGGAAAAATAGTTTTTTTTATATGCAGCCATGACATATATTGTGTAAAATACAATGGTATATTTTATTTTCATGAGTTTGTTTTCATTAAATAAAATCCTTGAGAGTTTATGTATGCAAGTTGCATTAATTGCTGCTTTTTTCGAAAAATCAAAGCGTGTGTTTTGAGGAACCTTCGAAGATAGACGATATATTTATGATGAAATATTTTATTGTTATAAACTTCATATGTCAGTTGTGTGAATGCTCACATTATGAAAATTGTGTCCGTGATTTCATGAAAAATCAATTTCGGAAATTAAATAAAGTTTCGTTCGTTTTTGCAGTTTTCGAAGAGACGAACGATTTTGAGGTGTTAACTCTTACGGCATAAGTACTACCATTAGTATAATTGTAAAGAGGTAAGAGTTCAGAGTTACCTTTTTTTTTCTGATGTTGGTTTATTTACATAGTAGTAATCTTTGATCTTCCGGTTCCAGAAAATGTCGACCAACAACAACAGCAATTACGATTACTGGTATTCCTCTTCTTCCTTTGGCTATTCTGATGAGGATTCCGATGCTCCTGTAGCGAAATCAAAGGCTAGCATTTCCCATGAAGGGGCGAAGCCTAATGTTCCCTTGGGTGAGCGAAGAGTCTCTTTTGCTGAATTCAAGAAAAGAGGAGCTGAAGACAAAAAGGAGGATGGACGTCAACGTGAGAAAGTTCGCATCCGGCGTAAGAGACAGAGGTTTGAGGAGAAGAGTCGATTCTTGGATGGAGTGCCTTCTGATTCTGATGCTGATGCTTCTGAAGAAGAGATCACATGGGAACCATCCGAGCGTTACATTAAGCCTGATCGATATGAAAGAGAGCATCAGAGGATGATGAAGAAAATTGAAGCTGAAGCTGTAGCAGAAGATGACTCGGATTCAGATGATGACGATATTATCTTCCGTCCACCGGACTTCACCAATGATTCTGACAATGACTCTGAAGAAGATGATTCCGAGAAGGATAGTGACGATGAATATGACAATTCGGATGAGACCAACGAGTAGTTTTACTTCCATCTTCTTTAGAACGTTAGAGCATTCCCTTTTAGTCTTCATAGTGGATATCTTTCTTTTGACTGTTTAAATGACTTTACTTAAATTAGACTTTTCTTCTGAATGATGAACATTTGTTAACGTCGATTTCTTCTAATCCATGACATGGACCAATGTCCATACATCCAAATTCATCATGACTTGTCGATTTTCATGAGAAGTAACATAACACACGGCTGAGAATTCATGACGTGTACAAGGCCGCGTGGCCTATCCTTTGACCCGTGATGTTCAGTCCCCAGTGCGCTATTTTCCTCCGCATCTTCAGTATCGATCTTTAAAGACTAGGGTTTCAGTGAAACTCGAAACTGAGTTGACTATTCGCGAGTGATGACTATCGCCTGATATATATATCTTCAAGACTCCAAATCTATGATCCACGCAAATATTTCTTTCTTTCCTGAGTCAGTTTCATCGTGCAGAGAAGTTTTGATCCTACCTCCTTGACGTCATGTCGAGCAATAGCATTTCTTTTCAAGATGATCTTCAGTCGAAGCGTGAAATAGCAACGTCTATCTCAGTAAGTTGTAGACTTCTTCTTCTTCTCCTTTCTTGTCTCTGTTCGATCGAGATTGTTGATCACAAGAGAATGATTTGTCGTAGGACTGTAAGAAGAATGCTACTCCTCATAATGTAAGGCCTAAGCGGACTGTTAGAGCTCCTGCCTGGTATGGATCAGCTCGTGCTGAAGCTGGATCGTCTGTAAGTAGACCTATGACTCTTGAGATTGTACTGAGTCCCGGGATTAACACTCCTTCATTTCATCATAGGCGGATGTTCGTGTCGTCGTCGATGCTAGACGAAGAAAGAGTGGAAAGTCCGTGACCGTGGTTGAGGTTGAGGAAAGTAGCAAACAAGCATGTGAATATTCTGCAGGGTCCGTGGAGACTGGAGACAGTGTCCATGTTCGTGAATACCCAACCACTGGACTCTTATTCGAAGCTCCATTGATTAATACCTTCCAAGACAATGAAGTGGTCGGTGGATTCGTGATTCCAAAATGTCATGCGCCTTTGTACACCAAGATTTGAAAGAGGTATGGTCACATTGCTGCCACAGAAGTGTGGAGAGGTTTTCTTCCAACTCTTTTAACCACGGTAGCGGGGCTATTGTCGATCATCGAGGAAATGAACCAGATGCATTTGCGAGACGTCAAAAACCATGAACTGCACAAATGGGATGAAATGATCTCGAATTGTGAGATATTTCGATTCAATGTAAGCTGGCTCCGTCGTCGTCTTGAGATAATCAAGGTTCATAAGGCGGCAGAGGCTGCCGATGCAATTTCCATGAATGCCTCTTTACTGGATGAGGAGAGGATACTGGCTCTGGAGTTAGCAAGGGTTGAGAAAGCGGTCGAAGACTTCAAGGCAAAGACCAAGATTTTTTAGAAGAGGCTTGACGAGGCTTCTTACAGGGATTATCTGTTGCTGGATGGTTTTCTCTGAGTGAGCATTTGTGGTTGTTGTTTTTTGAATAAATCTGAGTTTCTAGTTAGGTGAAACAGTTGATCATGGTAGGAACGAATTTTGCTCATTTATGAGATGTTTAATGAACAAAAGAGCATTCACATGCTCTTTGGAGGAATGAAATTACATTTTTGAAAATGCTTGAAATGATGAAGAGGTAGTTTGTTTGGATCAGGCATAATAAGCTTTGAGCCATTTTCCATTGATGATGTTTCCTTCCTTTCCTCCATTGATTGCTAAAATTTTGTAGTATCCGCTAGACACATTTTGTTGTAGGCTCTAGAGATCCTCTGTTTGTAAGCCTCCACATATTTTTCCACCTTGGTTCTCCTTGATTGGAGCATATATAGCTCAGGGATTCTTGATCTGGAGATTTCAGTATCATCCCATTGTACACCACTGGATGCTGCAATCCTGGCTGAGGGAACTTTGATTTCTGCTGGAAGTATGGCGTCGGCTCCATAGACAAGGGAATATGGCGAAGTACCGATCGAGCTCCTTGGTGTAGTTCTGTAAGCCCATAGAGCCATGGGTAATTGCTCATGCCATGATCGAGGATTGTCATGAATCGTCCGACTGATAATCCTGATCAAAGTCTTGTTGGTACTTTCTGCTTGACCATTTCCTTGTGGATAGTAAGGTGCGGAGAAGATTTGTTTGATCCCATATTTATTGAGCAACTTCTCAACATCTTGATTGGCAAGAGGAGTTCCGTTATCTGTGATGATATGCTTAGGAACTCCGAATCTGCATATTATGTGCTCTTTGATGAAGGCAGTAATCGTAACTCCAGTGGTGCTTCGAAGAGGAATAGCTTCGACCCACTTGGTGAAGTACTCTGTCGCAGTGATGATGTATTCATGTTGTATTGAAGATGCTGGATTGATCTTCCCAATGATATCTAGTCCCCAGCTGTAGAAAGGCCACAGACTATTCACAGAATTCAACGGGAGACAAGGAGTGTGGATGAGATTACCATGGGTTTGGCATTGGTGACACCTCTGAACGTGTGCGTCTACATCATCTTCCATGGTTGGCCAATAATATATCTCATGAATTTGAAGAAATAGTTTCCTTTTTCCTTGATGTTCTCCATCATGTACTTCCTTCAGGATTGTAGGGATTTCATGTTCGGCTAAGCACCTCAGTAAATTCCCACCAAAGCTTTTGCGGTATAAGATCCCATCGAGATAGACGAATCTCTTAGCTTTCTGAATGATTTTGACTGCTTGCTTCTTTTCCAGTGGTAGTTCATTATCCCGGAGGTATTTGATGTAAGGATCCTTCCAGTCCCCAGTGTGGTGGACTGTCAAAACCTCCAGGTGATGAGGAGGTGTTTGGAAATCAGGACAAGATCCTTGTAAAGCTCTTGACTGAGTTTTCATGGATGGCCAGTAGTATCCCATTCTTTGAAGCTTTCTGTAAAGTGTTACCACTAACGTTTGCCCGCAGATTTCTTCATGTATGCGCTTGAGTTGTTCTTCCGCTTCGTTTCTCCCAAGATCGTGATAGAGATCCATCAAGGTTTCGATAGTATAGTCCTCCATGGAGCAAGAATTAGTTCTTCAATTCTTTGAGGCTGACTTCGCCTTCTGAAACAGAGCTGCTCAATTCATGAATGATGGGTGTTCTCCAATCGTTTGTTGGAATATCTTCTATCTGAGTGAGCCAAGTTGAAGATACGGTACGCCTCTGTACAGTGATTATTTTCTCTATTCCTTCAAATTGCATCTTTGAGGCGAGAGTTGATAGGCAATCAACATGCCTATTGTTATTCCGTTCAGTGTGGATGATCGTTGCGTCAGCAAAATATGTCAACAGTCGCTGAGCTTCGGTTCTGAATGGAGCAAGTGTGATTTCCTTGAGAAAATACGTTCCATTCATCTGGTTGACCAATAATTTTGAATCCCCCCTTATCTCAAGGTGTGTTGCTCCTGCTTGCTTGGCCAAGGATAATCCTAATAGGAAGGCTTCATATTCTGCTGAGTTGTTGGTGTAGTGGAAATTTAACTTGAACGAATGTGAAAAAACTTCACCAGATGGAGACACCAGTACTATGCCCGCTCCTCCGGTGTCACTACTAGGGGTGGAAGATCCATCAAAGTATAGAATCCATGTTTCTTCCTTGATGACCAAGATGTCTGGGAATTCGCCGGGCACTTCTTCATGTAGTGTTGTTGTGTCTTCCCCTGGAAAAGCAGCGAGCAAGTCTGCGACTGCTTGACCTTTGATGGATTTAGGTGGCTTTCAAGCTATGTCAAACTCTGACATCTAGAGTAGCCACTTCGCTGGTCTCCCTATCAAGGCTGGCTTTGATAGCAAGAACTTTATGGGATCAGCTTTGGAGATGAGTACGACCCTGTTAGATAGTAAGTAATGTCTGAACTTCTGGATTGCATGTACCAATGCCAGGCATGCCCTTTCAGCCTTTGGATATCGGAGTTGAGCATCTCTCATTGTGCAGCTGAAGTAGTAGATCGGTCGCTCGACGCCTTCGTCGTATTCCTGAACGAGGAGTGCGCCGATGGCGACGTTACTGGAGGCTGTGTAAAGAATCAGATGTCGTCCCTGCACTGGAGACCTCATGACGGCCGGTGACAATAATATTTGTTGTATTTTATGGAAAGCTTCTTGTTGAACAGCTGTCTAGGTGAAGCTTTCTCCTTTCTTCAGCAAAGGTGTGAACGAAGCAATGAGTTGAGCTAATCCAGGAATGAAGCGTCGAATTTAATTTATCTTGCCCATAAAGCTCTGTAGTTCCTTCATGGTACGTGGAGGAGGCATTTTGGTAATAGCTTTTGCCTTGTCTGGGTCGACTTTGATCCCTTCAGCCGTGACCAGGATTCCTAAGAATTTTCCAGAAGAAACTCCGAATGCGCACTTTAAGGGATTCATTTTTAATATGTATTCTCTGTATATTTCAAACACCTGCCTTAGAACTTCGAGATGAGATGCTCGAGTCTTCGATTTTACTACCACATCATCAACATAGTCTTCTACTTGCTTGTGCATCATGTCGTGGAATATGGCAGTCATGTCTCGTTGATAGGTGGTACCAGCATTCTTTAATCCAAAGGGCATCACAGTGTAGTGAAAAATTCCCAATGGGAGTACGGAACGCAGTCTTGTTGGCGTCATGTTGATACATCTTGGTCTGGTTGTACCCACTATAGCCGTCCATGAATGAGAACATACCGTGACCACTGGTTGCATCGACGAGCATGTCAATGTTGGGTAGAGGAAAATCATCCTTTAGACAACATTTATTCAAGTTCCTGAAGTCGACACAACATCTGATTTGACCATTTTTCTTCTTAACATGTACCACATTTGCTAGCCACGTTGGATGAAGAATAGGCTTGATGAACCCTGCTGCCAACAGTTTCTGGATTTCAACCTTGATTTGCTCCTCGACTTCGTGTCTAAATTGTCTGGGCGGTTGTTTGATAGCTTTGGAACCATGGACGATGTGCAGGTGATGGGTGACGAGTTTGTCATCCAGACCCGGCATTTCTTCGTACGTCCAGGCGAAGACATCTTGATATTCTTTGAATAATTTTATCAGCTCGGTCCGCTCTTCCGGTGATAGTGCTGAACTGATCAGGATTGGCCTTGGATAGTCTTTAGTCCCAATGTTGATTGTTTTAAGATCGTCAGTGGTAGAGTGAATGCCGTCATGTAGTTGTCGTGGGGCATCCTGGACTTCTTCTTCAAGTGATAGCTCACTCTGACACGATTCTTCATGGTGGGGAGACTTTTCATCGTTCTCCCTGATTAATTGCTAATCTTTCCGTCGGCGATAAATGACTCTCCCTTCTACATCTCGATCGGTCGTGAAGTTTGACCCTAGAGTTGAGACTTGATCATTATGGCGTTTAGTCGGTGTATTAGGTGACTTTATCATTTTAGCAGCTGGGGATGACGGATCGTTATCAGCCTTCTCGATAGTCTTCCAACTTGGAAGTGGAGACGACCGTACGGAGGAGGCTCCTCGAACCGAGCGAAATGTTAAACCTCACACAGATACACCGCTGCAAAGGGGGTGCTTTAGATTCGAGAGACCAATCTGTAGTACTCCGGCCTAAATCAAGACAATGATCGTTCCAGAGTAAATTCGGTCACAAGAGAGGATGGGTTGATCTGTAGGAGGGAAACTGGGAAATGTGTGAAATCAATGGTAATCAAAGATTGTGGGTGTGTGAATTCTGAATATGATAAGCTCTGAATGATTGAAATTGCTCAATTGAGAGTAGTTGCTCAATTGATGAGTTGATGATCTCGTGTTGTCGATGAGACGTGAGATTGATGACACTATTGATGCCGATGATTCAATCATAATTCAGAGACTTATTTATATTGCTGGAATTTTAGACACCATGACCCCATGAAGTGTGACATTTGATGGAATCAAGGAGTGGGGAAGTGGAGATCGTGTTTGAAACCAGTTGCTCAACGTGTGGAGACTTGGTCGATTTTCCACCTACTACCTCGTGAATTCCTTCAACTGATTGCACGACTTTCTCACATTCCATCGTGTATTTGAACACACGTGCCGTAGACCTCCAGAACAAAACCCTAAGTGATATACCCCAAAGTGACACGATTGACGTCTCGTGGTATGTTAGTCAATTGATGATTTTGAGGTTTGATGGGACGATGAGTCCATGTAGTTGCTGAGTTGAACATGATGTTCTGAAACTCATGAGTTGAACATGTCATGAGACAGAGGTATAGTTTTTACGATGAAGTGAGCAAGTATTGCTCATTCGATGGATCGTTGAATATTGATTGTTGAACCAATATTCCTTGGTTTGAGAAAATATTTATCATCTGAGCAAGTGTTGCTCATGTGATGAATTGTTGAATATTTGATCGTCTGAGCATGTGTTGCTCATCTGATGGGTTATTGGCAGCGTACCAAAAATATTAATTAGAATACTGGTCATTGAACCGTGCATAATTAATAAAATTAATGACCATGAGGTCGTTGTAAAATTATTAAGGTTGGAATCTGTAATGATGATCCTTGGATTCAGAAACCCTAATTTGATCAATTGATGATCAATTCATGGTTCGTCAGAATTTTAACCATGGGACGAAGGAGGGAGCGACTATATGGGACCATGGATCAACCATGTAGTTTCCAGATGCTCACATGAGAAAATACAAAGAACTCCTGAAGAGTTGACGATTTTTTGGTGAAAGAATGATTAAATGATGGTTTAATCATTTATTCAAAAATGCTCGTCTGAGCCTTGGGTGAGAAAACCTAATTAATTATGACGGAGTGAGGGACCGACCATGGGGTCATGCAACCGGCCCTGGGTAGTCACGTGACCGTCTGATGATCACTTCATGAAAATCCAAAGTGTTTGGAAGAGTCTTGGACCTAATACGTGCAATTGTGCAAATTAGGTCAAAACTGTGAAACTTGATGGGACCGGCTTCTGTAAACCAAAGAGCCAATCTTGGTCGGTCAAGATAACGTGCTCGTGTCCCCAAGGCGTCCGCGTCTCAGTCCTGAGAATTTTGATATTTTCAGGCGTGTAATTGAGCATCCATTCGAGAAAATATGCCAAAAAATTAGGGTTTCGACGAAACTGAGGAAAACACCATGAGATGATGGAAAATAATTATAAAATAAGGAATAAGGAGGTGTGGGACCGTCGAGGCGAAGGCATGGTCGGCCGGTCGTGGCCACGGTTCTGTGGTGCCTTTTCCTTAATTTTATAATATTTTGATGATTTTATGAAAAATTCATGAATTTTGAGAAATTTGATGAATTTAGGGAGTTTCCATGAATTGAAGGAGTTTTCATGAGTTCAGGGAAGCAAAAAATATTAAAATAATAAAAATAAGGGCGTGTGGGACCGTGGAGGCGCGGCCGGCCGGCTAGGGCCCGGTCCCACGAGTTTTCATAATTTTTAATATTTTTTTTAGGTATTTTTCATGATCTGAGGGAATTTTTCCTAATTTGAGAGAAATACCATGAAATAAAGGAATTTGATGAATTCAAGGAAAATAAAAATAATAATAAAACAAAGGTGCGTGTGGGACCAGGTAGGGGATGGACGGCCGGCCAGGGCCCGGTCCCACAAGTTTGTCATAATTTATTTTATTTTATTATTATTTGGTGATTTTTGCAAAATACCATGAAATCAAGGAGTTTTTTCATGATATTAGAGAAATAATAATAATAATAAAATAATGAGGAATCATGAGGTGTGGGGCCAGCTGGGACCAAGGCACGGCTGGTTGGCCCATGGTCACGCCCCACACTCCTTTCCTTATTTATATATTATTTTTTATGAATTTATGACAATACCATGAAACCGAGGAGTTTCCTCGAGACGAAGGAGATTTGATCAAATGAGAGAATTTCCATCAAATCATGGAAAATATTGTATTAAAAATATAAAACTGGCATAGGACTGACCACGACACGGTCGGTTAGTCGTGTGTCCGTGTTCCCAGCACCTTGTCAATATTTTTAATTATTTATTATTTTCTTCCGTATTTTGCATAGGTTCATCGTTTCGTTGTATTTTGAAATACTCGTTCGTGCGGTGACTGTTAGTGCATCGTCGTTGAACACACTTTCACCATGGGGATTACTTAGAGGTAGCTCAGACGCCCGGTTGTTGATTATTTATTACTAATTGTGGAATTCAGTGGAGAATAATTCACAAAACTGAGTAATAAGATGTTTATTATTAATTCATAGGATCGGCTGAGGATTCGACTACGAATTCAGAATAATAAAGTGAGCATTACCATTCCATGGGATCGTAGATTCGACCATAGAATCAGAGTAATTAAGATTTATCTATTACCATTTATGAGACCAGTTGTGGATTCGATCATAAAATCGGAGTAATGAGATAATTTAGTTATTGCTATTCTATGAGATCAAGCCGTGGATTCGATCATAGAATCAGAACAATTGTTTATTGCCATTCCATGGGACCAGTCGTGGATTCGACCATGGAATAGGAGCAATTGTTATTGCCATTCCATAGGACCAGTCGTGGATTCGACCATGGAATAGGAGCAATAATAGATTATTCTGGGAATTCAGCAGTGAATGTCACGGCAGAATTAATCTTAATTAGGAATAATTAACTTTGTGGCTCTATACTAGCAGAGAAAGCTGTCTAGGAGCATTAATTATCCCGATATGAGCTTGTCGGTAAGTCATATCCTTTATATAGTCAGGGTAAACTCGTTGTTTGTTCCTGAAGACGTTATCGCTATATACTAGCAGAGCAAGCTGTCTAGGAGCCGTCCATCTCGTGATACTATATAGAAATAATCACTGAAAGTGTTCAGTATTCATGAGATATGTCGTTGTCCAGTCGTGAGACTACATATCTACATGCACTCCGAGAGAAAGTACTCTCCGTTTAGAATTCGATGAGAGACCCGTGTCTCAATATTCACGTCTGATTGCTGGATCAGAGCTTCGTATTATTATGATTTTACGATTTTATCCCTTGTCGAAAATCCACCATCTACATTAGTCTAGTTGAGTTTTCATATATTCCACAAGTTCTTGTGTTGAGTATATGAACGACTATACAAATCATGTTTTATTGGTTAATGTAGTCGTATATTCCGTAAGGTTTTTCCTTATGTTGAGTATGTGAACGATTAAGTTAGTCGTCTCCGTATGATTATCTTAGTCGTAGCTCCGTAAGTTTACTTATGTTGAGCACATTCAATTAAATTGATCACTTTTGTGGTTTGATTTAATTGCGTATTCCAATTAAATTAATCATGGGTTTTCTTGTGATTAATTTTGTTGAGTTTTGGATGTAGAAAATCATTTCTATGGTTTTTGGTGTCCAATTTAAAAATCCTTTTTTTCTTTCGAAATTAAGGTCGCTCTTGTTGTTCTTTCGGGAATGACATCAAATGGGGGAGAGTTCTTTTGAACTTGTGCTTAATGGTAATATCTTGTGGGGTGTGCGGTTGTGGAATTTTATAGGGGTTACCTTGTATCTTAAAACTCCTTGATGACTGCATTTAGCTTCGGCTTTATGATTGCATCTAAATTAATTTGGTATGTCTTTTTCTTTTAGTCTATGAAATGTCTCTTGTGGAAATTTCATTATGATCCCGTTCTTGTACCTTTGTCAATTTTATTGACAAAAAGGGGGAGAAATATTGTAGTTCACACTACAAATACATATGGTTTTTGGATCATTGTGCAAGGGGGAGTGGTTTCCATGATCGAGATGGAGTATTGACTAAGGGGGAGTGATACATATCACCATAGTATTATTTTTAAAGTCGTGATACAATTGGACTTTGATGTTACATAATAATACTATGACACTGTATAATAATGATCGAGAATCTCGATTTCTCTCATTGTTATAGCTACGGATATTCAACAACGGTGATGCTAAACTTACAACCTTTGGGATCATTGGAGTACTTGGAAGGACGAAGATTTCAGGGAACGTTGAAGTTTAGACTATGGAATAGGAGCCACTAAAGTTTAATCTTTTTTGTATTCCATATGTATTAATAGTTTTGTCACTAAAATTGACAAAGGGGGAGATTGTTAGAGCATAGCTCGGTCGACCTCGCATGCGTTGCTATCTCAAGCATGTTTGTCAATGTTAGTGATCAAAACTATAAGTCTTGATTTCTAGCCTACATAGCTAAGTCTCGGACTAGGATAGAAAAGTGTAGTTGAGCTCAAGGACTTTATGGCGATTCATCATACAACGACGAAGATCTACTTAAGGAACCGTGGAACTTCATCAACAAAAAGGTATGTGGAGACTTGAACTTATCTATCACTCAAAAGTCTATCTCTTCTATCTCCTACTTCTTATGATACAAAAGTCGTATGCTATATATACTGGATCATACACATTTGATATTTCGAGCCGAGTATATCTCGCCTATCTATATCTCGAAATCATGTGTTGGTAAAGCGTTTCGCTTTGATCAAGTTTATCTTCACCTAGTGACGAAAGTCATGAAAAGTTTCAATTACTTTGAGAATTGCTCTGACGCGAAACGGTCTGTGAATAACGGCTATATAACGTCCTCTGAGAATGTCTCAATGATTGGAATGAGAGTTTAGATTACATAACCATGTATTCCTTAATCCAAAGTTTTCGAACTTTGTTGATTGAGAGAAACCGGAGGAATTGGCTTTGCCAAGTCCGCGAACTTACGGAAGTTCTTGTACCGAGAATTTCTGCTGGGATTTTCCAAAAACTCGTTTGCGTGTAAGTCCGCGAACTCAGTCCGCGAACCTAGTCCGCGAACTGGCGAAAGTCTCTTTGCCGAGATTTTCTGCTGAGTTTGGAAAACTCCACCGGTTGTCTTAATTCCGCGAACTTTTTTGTGAGCTTAAGTGGTTATGATCTAAAGATGTGCTCTGAACATGAAACTTAAATTACTAAGGAATGCTCTATGCAAATCGTGGCTATAAAGTTCATGGGCCGATTCAATCGAGTCGAATCATCTTTGTTTGAATTGTGTCTTGTGTAGTTACATAAGATCTCATAGCAATTGAACAACTCTTTAACTAGTTCATTTGTGTCAATTGAACTAGTTATGGTGAAGAAGAACAAGGTTAATATGAAATGCTCATATGGTTAACCTTTTGGGTTACTATGTTGAACCAACATACACGTACACGTTTGGGCATGGTTTTCACAAACCCAGTAAACGTCTACCCAAGTGTGTGTGACAAGCTAAGTTTTCGATCTAACGGTTGAGAAATATTAGCTTGAATCTAAGACATCTAGCATTATGAAAAACTAATCCCCACACGTCTGTGTGATACTAGTGCGCTCGCTAGAGTCGATTCTCCTTTAACCTTTGGTTTTCTTCTCTAAAACCAGGTTAACGACTTAAAGACTTCATTGGGATTGTGAAGCCAGACCGATACTACTTTTATCGTAGTTGTGTGATCTGATCTTGTATCTTCTATCGTACGAGTACAATCTTTGATTGGCTTGAGATCGTGAGAGTTCTCCGATAGGCAAGATAAAGAAGTCACAAACATCTTCGTCTCACTGTTTGTGATTCCTCGACATACCGTCTGTGTAGTCAGGAATGATTGTAGAGAGGTGATTGAATAATCTAGGATGTTCTTCGAGAATATAAGACCGGATTATTAATTGGTTCTTGTTCATCTTGATTTCTTATCTTAAGACGGAACAAAACCTAGGGTTTATCTGTGGGAGACAGATTTATCCTTTGATATACTTTTCTGTGTGAAACAGATTTGTTTATTATCAAGTCTGCGATTTTGGGTTGCAGCAACTCTTGGTTGTGGGTGAGATCAGCTAAGGGAATCAAGTGCGCAGTATCCTGCTGGGATCAGAGCCGTAGGAGTACAACTGTACCTTGGATCGGTGGGAGACTGATTGGGGTTCAACTATAGTCCAGTACGAAGTTAGCTTGGAGTAGGCTAGTGTCTGTAGTGGCTTAATATAGTGTGTATTCAATCTGGACTAGGTCCCGGGGGTTTTCTGCATTTGCGGTTTCCTCGTTAACAAAACTTCTGGTGTCTTTGTTATTTCTTTTTCGCATTATATTTTATATAATTGAAATAATACAGGTTGTGCGTTCGTGATCATCAATTGGAAATCCAACCTTTGGTTGTTGATTGACATTGATTGATCCTTGGACATTGGTCTTTGGTACCGTCCAAGTTATTCCTTGTATTTGATAAAGACTCGCTATTGATTTTAGCTTGAGTAAAAATCAAATCAAGAGAGAGATATTAACTCCCTGAGATACTTTTATCTAGATTGAGTCTGAATGTCTAGTTGATTCTCTAGCAAAGTATTTTGGAGTTAGTCCATACATATTGCTAAGAGAAATATTGGGTGGTGTTGTTAGACCCCCGCTTTTTCAGATTGATCAAACCAACATTCAATCACAATCATGGGTTTAACGGTTCTACCAAAACAAGTTTCGGTTCTACCTCCATGTGAGTACTGTGCATAGTCACGCTAGCTTTCCAAAATTCGGTTGACTAGGTACTAGGATCGGTTCCCCACATATATATGGTATCTAACTTATATGTGTTGCACATGTCCATAGGATCGGTTCTCGTTTGCCTAAAAACGTGTTGCACATGTCCATAGGATCGGTTCCCCTTTCTGCTATAAACCTTGCTGCACCCCATACAAGGATCGGTTCCCCTTTGTGATGTACTGCGCCTCTTACTAGGATCGGTTCCCCTTTCCCATATTTGGTCAGACAAAACACAAACCCGATCATACCATCTCAGGTGATTACTTAAGATCGGTTTCACTATTAAAATTCATACCAATATATAATCCAGGCCTTTGTGAATAGTTTTACCAAGAACAGAAACAAGTTGTCAGCGGTTATACTCAATCACACGTATTGGGTGTTCATAAGATATGAAATGAATAACAAAACCAATAACACCTGGCAATTTCCTT
Organism: Papaver somniferum; assembly: GCF_003573695.1. Classification (NCBI taxonomy): domain Eukaryota; kingdom Viridiplantae; phylum Streptophyta; class Magnoliopsida; order Ranunculales; family Papaveraceae; genus Papaver; species Papaver somniferum. The sequence continues at coordinate 208,801,690 of NC_039364.1, forward strand.
TTCGGTTCACAAACAAGTTTATGAACTTACTTCCTTAGAACACGTGTAAATATTGTTCTGGGATGAAATCCTAACCTCATACCCATACATAATCACAATAGCATTCAAATGATTATGGCGATGTCTTATCTACAAAGTCTAATGGTTAAGCAATAAACCTCGTATTGTATTCCTTAATACTATGTCTATCTAGAGTTCAAATATGCTTCGCAGTTATGTTTTCAATATGCACGACTTGAAATATACGTTAGGGAATGAAACAGTTCAAGTCAAATATCACTAACCTCAAGTGGAAGGATGATTGTTGTCGTTGTAGCTCCTTGATTCTTCACATCTTCAAGACTTCGCAATACTTGTAATGTCTCATATCCTAATACTTTCAAGCTAACCTATACGAAGTTGACTCTAGTACATAATCAAGCGACTCTTAACATGAGTTTTGATTCACTAAAATATGACAACCAAACTTGACATACCAACTACTTGGTGGGTTCAACCAAGCCATGCTCTAACAATCTACCCCTTTGTCAATTTTAGTGACAAAACTCTTACATCATATGGATAAACAAATTACAAGAATTCACTACACATCCGCTTGATTCCCGATTCAACAGCACAGTAAAACTGCTTACATTCAATCCTTGAAAATGCCGTTGTTGACATTATAATAACAAAGATAATACTCCCCCTAAGGAAGATAGGTAGATATTGAATCTGCACGTCTTTGTTATACCAATTCATATGACATATTACTCCCCCTTAGTCTGTGCTTTCACTCTTTCGTTAGATAAACGTTCAAGCACCATTGTTCTTTGCCTTAGCGATACCAATCAATATAAAATCAATGCCAGTATCACCTGTTTACTCCATATATTTCTCCCCCTTTTTGTCACAAAAATGACAAATAAACGAAAAAATAAAGGACAACACGTAAAGAATCTTACAAATCTCAAAATAGACTTGCAAATCTGTAGAGTTAGGCACGAGTGTTCCACACATCATGTTCTGATAACCAATATCAAAACCGAAACTACAAGTAGTTTTATTTTGATATGTTATCAAGGAAACAATTGTCTGAAATAATTTTTCCAATTTAGTTTAGCAAACCAAAAATCAACTAAGCACTTTAGTCCCTTTGCTAAACCGATTGTTCAAAAACACCGCTTAATTCGATAAAACCAAAATAAAGATAAACTCTATTTTTCTCATCAGGTTCTAATTATCCATAAACTTAGACCTTTCAATTTTAAACAAGACAAGTACTAGGTTAGTTAACTAGCATTTCTTGTTAAGGCATTCGATTAGACTTGAATAACCGAAACCTCACTTCGATAAGTCTAACTAAGATCAGAATTAACTTAGTTTCTCTTATCCGGAATCGAATTGGACTAAACAACTCATCCCGTACACCTTTTTATTTCGTTAAGCCATAAATAATTTATACAAACCAAAACAAATCAACTTTCATAATTATTCACCTCAACCGGAAGCAATTGAAACAACATAGACATTAAAAGCACCGCAATTGCACCGAAATTTTGTAATCCTAAACAATTCATACCATACAAAAGCAAGATAACAATAGTTTTTCTTAACCGGAACCAATTGAATCACACATAACATCAATTGTAATGAAATTTTGTAAGCCTAAACAATTGATACCACACAATAAAGCAAGATAACAATAGTTTTTCTTAACCAAAACCAATTGAATCACACATCCACGCACACATCATGGAATAAGTATCAATTATACCGAAATTTTGTTAAGCAAAAGCAACAAATATATATAATATAAACTCAGGCTTTTCTTAAACAGGAAAACAATTAACTAACAAGAATGTTACCTCAAATTTCGCATCCACTTCTCCAATATGTTTGCATCTTCGTCCAGGGAAAATTGATATCAAAATATCATCACGTTGTCATCCTTATGCCAAAACAAAAGAATAACAACAACCCTCAACCTTTACTAGAGAAAGGTTGAAAACCGGTTTTAACAATTGCAAGCAAGAGTTGAAAACCGTCGAAACACATATGATTTTATGCTAAACCAAAACCGATTCAACATATTGTGACTTTTTAACATATTGTTTCTACCAGTACCCCTCATGATTCTTTGATAAAGCCTACCAACATGGGATAGAACTTAATCCTGCTAAACCAAAAAGTCACCCAAACAATAAGGGTTCACAATATATGAGATCGAATATTATGGTAGTAAAACCGAAATCAAACATCCCATAAACAATTTGCAATACACCATAAATATTCAACATAAAATCAAGTATTGCAATTACCTCAATCTTTTAGGAAATTGAATTACGAAACCAACTAAAAAATAATGAGGTCATTCCGAGTTCGGACGAAGAAGTTTTGCGCAAAATAGTTTTTACACATCTTCGTAAGGGTACCTCTCACTAGGATCGGTTCCCTCACCATGACATGGTACTAGGATCGGTTCCCTCACTATGACAGGGTACTAGGACCGGTTCCCAAGAGTTACTTGTGAAGATCACAACACTAAACTTTTTTCAACATAACTTTTGCATACGATGTCCGGATTCAGTGATTTTTGGATCGTTTTAACCGTAAAAACAAGAGCTACACATATATGATCAGTAGATATCAACATCATAAACTCAAAATTACCGTTTATTTCAAAACCCAAATAGAGAAAGTATGAGTATAGAAGAAAATAAATCTCCTAAAGATGTTAATTAGTCATATAATAATCGAGAGATCATATGCTTAGTTTCATGTGCTTCCTCACCTTTCAAAGTTGAGCACCAAGGTGAGTATGCACATTCTAACACAACTAGGTTGTGTTGATTTGATCCTTGTCTTGTTCGTCACGAGTGACTAAGACGGAATCATCACTCTTGACCTCTTGCTTGGTTTGTTTTCTCTTGTTCCATCTCTTGTTTTTCTTCTTTGACTTGTGATGTAGAGTGTCATTATCACAACCTTTACTAGTACAATAGATTTCAGACATAATATCTTTCTTTATCCTTTCAAGAAGACTGTCACCAATAATTAACAGTTGAGAGTCATTCTTGTGACTAACTTTTGGTCCCTTCTTGGCTATGGAGGACTTCGGGACCCATTTAGAGTTAGTTTTCGCAGGAGCCGCTTTCTCCTTCATACCATTATGACGATTGCCTTTTGAATACTTTGCGAAACATCCTTTCTCCAATTTGGAACATCAGATCTTGTCTTTGCATTTGAAACGTCATCTCTCTTTCTATAATTGGGTATTTCATGAGATGACCTTATCGAGTGATATGCAAACTTTGAACTATCATTATAATAATTATTTTGCCTAAACTTAGGGCAATAACAATCTGAGTTCTTATGAGGAGAAAACTTAGCCAATTCGTTTGATACAAAAGAAAGTTCATCTTGCATCTTACGAACTTTGCATCCCCATTGCAAGTTTCCTTTATTACCACAATAAAAACAATGCTTAGTATAAATATAAGAAGTATGAGTTTTAATGTTACCTTTTTGTGGATCCTCTAGCATTGGAGATCGACGAGTTTTCTTCTTCTTCTTCTTCTTATCTTTGGTCAAAGTTGTTGCTTCCTTCACATTAGTAGAAAAGCTTTCTTTGATTACTGCTGGTTGAACACTTTTCTTAGGCTTGACAGACTTTTCTTCTTTACAAGAAATATGAGCATCTTTGTCATCAATGGAAGCCTCTGGTTGAGAAGAATTTGTAGTTTTAACAAATTTTACCTCTTTGCTAATATTTGAAGCATTTATTCCTTTATAGCCCAATCCTCGTGTATCACAATGATTTCTACTTGCTTCTAACATTGAGGTTAACTTTTTTGAGATTTCATTGGATTTTTTCAGTTCCAAATTTTCTTCTTCCAACATCTTGATTTTATCAAGAGCACTGGCTACATCAGCCTCAAGGCGTTTTTCTCGTGAGAGATATACACCTTCTTTCTCTTCAAAACTATTTTGTTGAGAGTTAATCCTTGCATCAGATTCAATAAGTTTCTCTTTCAACAAAAGAATTTTTTCAAGAGGAGCATCACGCTCCCTTTTTAACAGTTCTATTAGAGAGAGACTAGCACTTACTTTATCCTCAAGATTCTGTATTTGTTGAGAATCATTTTTATTCAACTTTTCGTAGTCTAGACGATGCCTTTCACATTCAGTAATCTTTAATTGTAAAGTAACCTGAAGTTCCTTTACTTTCTCATTAGCCACACATAAGATAATTTCGTTAGACAAAAAGCGCTCACGAATATCTTCCAACTTAGAGTTTATAACCTCTGATTCTGAAGGTGGTTTAAAAACCTCTTGCGATACATTAACCGAGTCTTTCAATAATTTTCGCTTTTGCTTAATCTTACTTTGACTCATTTCTTATAGGTTGGATCTCACCAAACACAGATTGTTATATCTTTTCGTGTTTGCCTGCTTTGATACCAATTGAAAAGGCGATGGTACCCAAATATACCTCAAGCTAAAAAATTTCCTACCTATAAGTCCTTTCTCCGGAAGTGATTGTTTATGGACTGAGTCGAGACAATAAAACTAATTGGTTCACACTTCGTGTGATCGTCTATGGATACGGGATCGAGACAATACAACAACGAAGTATGTTTACTTGATACAAAGGTTCGGACTTAACCAAACACAATAGTATTGCTTATCAAGTAAATATGAATTAGCGTTTGTGCGATTTACTTTAATTATAATAAAACAATTATAATGCAGAAATATAAAGTAAATGACACAACAAGATTTTGTTAACGAGGAAACCGCAAATGCAGAGAAACCCCGGGACCTTGTCCAGAATTGAATACTCTCAGGATTAAGACGCTACACAAAATTACACCTAACTTCGTATAGTTTAGACCAATCAACTAAACTTATAGTTCACCTAGTTCCGTCTGTATTCCCAGGCCTCCAACTTATAAATAAGTCATGTACTTGGAACAATTCCTTTGGTTCGTATTCCAAACAGTAAAGGAACAACAAATCTGTTTGGTATCAACTCTATTCAACCAAGTGATATGAGTCGGACAAAGGCTCTTCCGTTTATCTTAACATAAACTCCTTCGTCAGGTCCTTAGATTTATCTTATGTTCAATTACCGAAGTAATCGTTTAAGATTAATCCAACAACACTCTTAATCCAAAGAATTGTGTTGATGCCAATCTACTCAATTAATCAATCCAATCTACCACAAAGATAAACCGATTATTAATTGGATCCTCATTTACCAAAACAAGTATTGTGCACACCAAAGATTATGAACCCTGAACACAATCACTTGAATCTCTTGTGATCAATCACGCACAGAACGGAGTCTGTTAACAATGGATTATCACAAGATCGTCTTTAGAACTCACAACAGTCTAAAGATCCCTGTCGAAACTCTGAACTAGTTTGAGTGAATCTTATATCTGAAGAAAAGATTCTCAAGAATAATCAAACTAGGTGCAATCAAATTTCAACCACCATTAGTCAATCAAATCAATAGGAAACAAAAGATAAACCGCAATTATCTAGTTTCCCACCAAAGGTACACGCTAGAGCTTCTCAATCCCAAAGAAGACTTTAAACTGAGCGGTCGTAAGAGATTTCGCCTAATTAGGTTACTGTCCTCTACGAATAGGCGGTTACACCAATAACAACAACAAAAGAGGAACTCTGTTGTTATAAAGGATTAGTTTGCTAGAAAGGAAAACTAAAAGTATTTATAGACAAGGAAGTTTGGACACCAAGAAATTTCCAAAACCGAAAATATTCTCAAGATATTCATTAAAGCACAAATTCGGTTTTCATAATTCCTTGAAATGCTCTGTCCAAAAATAATGATCTAAATCTCTCGGAAAATCTAATTAGTAAATGCACATTACTAATTATGGAATTTCCCTACAAAATGAAATTAATACCCTTAATTAAAAGTTTCTTAACTTACTTATGTTTCGATCCTGGGATTCTCTTCCCTTATCCGTTAAGGAATATATTTGAACAATTAAAGAAATAAACATTCACATCACATGTTCAAAGTATGTCGACATCCTTACTTTGTAAGTTCTCTTTCACACTTACAACCTTGAAACCGATTTGCCACACTTCCAAACAATTTTATAATTGGTTCATCTGACTTTCAAGAACTATGTTATTGATCAAGCCAACATTCAATCACAATCATGGGTTTAACGGTTCTACTAAAACAAGTTTCGATTCTACCTCCATGTGAGTATTGTGCATAGTCACGCTAGCTTTCCAAAATTCGGTTGACTAGGTACTAGGATCGGTTCCCCACATATATATGGTATCTAACTTATATGTGTTGACATGTCCATAGTATCGGTTCCTGTTTGCCTAAAAACGTGTTGCACATGTCCATAGGATCGGTTCCCCTTTCTGCTATAAACCTTGTTGCACCCCATACAAGGATCGGTTCCCCTTTTTGATGTACTGCACCTCTTACTAGGATCAGTTCCCCTTTCCCATATTTGGTCAGACAAAACACAAACCTGATCATACCATCTCAGGTGATTACTTAAGATCGGTTTCACTAATAAAAGTCATACCAATACATAAGCCAAGCCTTTGTGAATAGTTCTACCAAGAACACAAACAAGTTGTGAGCGGTTATACTCAATCACACATATTGGTTGTTCATAAGATATGCAATGAATAACAAAACCAATAACACCTAGTAATTTCCTTTTTGGTTCACAAACAAGTTTATGAACTTACTTCCTTAGAACACATGTAAACATTGTTCCCTAGGATGAAATCCTCACCTCATACCCATACATAACTACAATAGCATTCAAATGATTATAGCGATGTCTTATCTACAAAGTTTAATGGTTAAGCAATAAACCTCGTACTGTATTCCTTAATACTATGTCTATCTAGAATTCAAATATGCTTCGCAGTTATGTTTTCAATATGCACGACTTAAAAGATACGTTAGGGAATGAAACCGTCCAAGTCAAATATCAATAACCTCAAGTGGAAGGATGATTGTTGTCGTTGTAGCTCCTTGCTTCTTCACATCTTCAAGACTTCGCGATACTTGTAATGTCTCATATCCTAATGTAGATGGTGGATTTTCGACAAAGGGTAAAATCGTAAAACCATAATTGTACATACTCCTGATCCAGCAATCAGATGAGTATTGAGGCTCATGTCTCTCATTAAAGCATGAAAGTTCATGCCGCAAGAACCTCTGACTGAGAATATTGTCTCTCAGAGCATATGCAGATGTGCAGTCTCTCAACTGAGACAACGGCATATCTCATGGATACTGAGCAATTTCAGTAATCACTTTTATATAGAATCGAACGATTGGACGGCTCCTAGACAGCTTGCCTGCTAGTATCGAGTAATAACGTTTTCAGGATGTAACAATGTTTTCCCTGACTATATAAAAGACATGTATATAGAATCATTATGATTGGACGGCTCCTAGACAGCTTGCTCTAGTATAGAGCGATAACGTCTTCAGGATGCAACAAAGTGTTTTCCCTGACTATATTATACATAATAAATATGACGCTTCAACAAGCTCATATCGCTCAATTATTGAATAATTAATGCTCCTAGACAGCATGCCTGCTAGTATAGAGCCATCAAATAATTATCTCTAATCCTTAAATTCATTAGCTGAATATTCGGAAATACTCTACATTCTTCATAATATTTCATTACTTCAATTCGTGGTTCTTCCTAGCAGAATTCCATGGGTTAGTGATAAATATTCAACGTGCGGGCATCTGAGCCACCATCGAGTAAGCCCCAAGAAAATGGTGCAAGTATATTCAGCAATAAATACACTGACAAGCACCTGAATGCACGAACGAACATTTGTTGATAACATAAAGGAACGATCAAACCATGGAGAAAATAATAATAATAAAATATTTAAAGAGGCGTCTAAGGGGACCAATCCCACCGGCCGGCCGGTCATGCTGTCGTGGTCGGTCCCACGCTTCTCCCTTTATTTTATCATATTTTATTATTTTCCCTTGATCCCATGAAAATCCTTTCATTTGAGCAAATCCCTTAATTTTATGAAACTCGTCAGTTTCATGATATTTCCTCCACATCAAGGAAATTACACAAAAATTACATAAAATCAGGAAAGGTGTCACGGGATCGTGGTCACTAGCCGGCCGGCCATGCCCTAGCCGTGACCATCCCACACCTTGTAATTCCTTATTTTATTAATTATTTCCATCATCTTGTGCAAATTCCTTAATTTTATGAAACTCCTCAGTTTCATGATATTTCCTTCAAATCAAGGAAATTACATAAAATTATGTAAAATTAGAAAAAGGTGTCACGGGACCGTGGTCACTAGCCGGCCGGCCATGCCCTAGCCGTGACCATCCCACACCTTATAATTCCTTATTTTATTAATTATTTCCGTCATCTAATGGAAATTCCTTAATTTTATGAAACTCCTCAATTTCATGATATTTCCTTCACATCAAGGAAATTACACAAAAATTACATAAAATCAGGAAAGGTGTCTGATGTGATCTCAATAATGTTGTAGTAATAAGTTCGTTGAGGCTTGTGAAAGCAAAAGATTCTAGACTTAATAAAACTTAAAAATAAAGAGAACTTAACTCAAAATTGATTTCAAGATATGAGAAAATAACCAAGACACTGATTCCACTATTACACATGAATGAATGATGGTAAATAACTCAAAACTCTAATTATCTTTAAGCCCCTTATTTTCTTAACTCACAAATAATCAGGCAAATTCTCAAATATTAATTGTATCCCCAAAGCATAGATTATCTAAACAAAGTATAACCTATCTAATTGAATCACAACTAATGAAGAAAATTATGCAAACAATTAAAAACTCTGCAAAAGCACTGATTGAGTGAATTATAAATTATAAATTAGAGAAAATAAAATAGTTACCAATTATTCATGCGTAAATAGCTTCCTCATTGCCTTGGTTGTGAGAGAATTAGCTCATCATCATGTTGGAACACGCTCAAAAATCATTATTATTGCTCAAAGGGTGTTTACAAAGATGAAATGGAGAAAATGATGAAAATCGGGTGTTTGCAACGTTTATAGTTGTTGCAAACACTGTTACAGAAAGCGATAAAGATGAACTGTTGCTGTTACTGTAACTCTGCGACCCTCATATGAATGTCGTTGTCACTGTATCATGAACGACAGCCTATGGTGGTCTTTGTTCTTCGTGTTCTTCGTAGCAATAGAAGAAATGGTGGTCTTCTGCAACTCAATTATCTCGACTTTCTGATGCTCTGAAACTCTCACAATCTCTCCGTCCCTCCTCAGTATCCTATCCGCCTATTTATAACTCTGAGCAACAATAAATCTCGAGTAATTGCGAAATATTTTTGATTATTCTTCATGCAGGATCCGGGAATATATTTTCCTTTTCAACTCTTTCACGCACTCTGCTGGTGTCTAGTTCTCCATATTTATCTCTTCCACTTTCCTATTTTCAGCAAACACGTCCCAAACGGAGTCAAACTCGTTGAGAACACACGTTGTTCTTCCAAAAATAAACCCGAGCGTTTTTCTAACCTCTATTGCGTTGGATTCTCACGTATCTTCCTTTTTATATGATTTTGATTCACTTACGAACCCTGTTTGACTGAAACAGGCGTAAACCAATCCATTCCAGCATTGAAATCCCGAGAAAATCTCCCCAACAATTAAATTCAAAGATACGCAGGTGAAGGTATTTTCTTTTCCCGCCCAACCTCATTTTTCAAACGAAGAAGAAAAGGTGTCCCCTTAACCAAATCGGGGGTGCGACAAGCAGGTGACGCTCTAGGGTGTAAATAGTGAATAAGGTGCCCCTTATCCAAAGTAAGATTCCGCATAGAAAATGTCATCCGGGGGTGCTCCGAGCAACTTTTCGAGCCGAATTTTCCAACAATATTTATTTTTCAAAAAAAATACATACAAACACACAAAACACCATAATAAGGACGAAAACGAGTACTAACGATACGAAACATTAGGATAAATTAGACACATAATGCGTCTATCAAATACCCCCAAACTTATTATTTGCTAGTCCTCGAGCAAAACTGATAAAAAATAAAACCGAGTTAATCTCGGGAGGGTTTACCAGAGGTGTACCCACAAAACCATGACTTCTAATTGGTCACAAGTATCCAAAGAGCTATGAGGACATACAAATTCTCAACCTATCTCCAAGTAACTAGAATGCCAGAGAAATTAAAGGTTCCAGCTCTAAAGCTGACTAAAGAAAAGGGGAGACACATCCGCAACACTGCTAGATAAAGAGATATCCGCTACACAGCTAGATAAACATTGTAAGATGCGTCCGCTGATTTACAGCTGGATAAGATTAGGAGAGAGATAAAGATGAGAGGGACATCTGCTACACAGCTGGACTAATTACGTGTGATGAGTTAAACCAGTGCTAGAAAGATCTTGTGCCAGATTGAAAGCGGACTAACAAAGCAACCAAATGTATCTTTCTTCGACTCTCTCATAGTGCTCAGTAGAAACAACGTCTTCTTCGGTCTTCAACTGTTGATGATAAACTATCGAACCTCATAGAACCTTGACAATTAACTCTTCTCTTCGATTTCTTGCTTGACTTAAAAATTTCTACTTCCCTATGGCCTTATTGAACAAAAAACTAATTATGAACAAAAAGAACGTAATGATTTTTTTTTTTTTTCATTTTTTTTTCATTTTTTTCATTTTTTTTTTTCAAAATTACAAGACAAAAATTTACATGGCCATGAGAGAAGGACTTTAAAACTTGGATCTTCGCAACTTGTGATGTCTTGGTATCATGAATTCCAACAACTTATATCATTTGCTCTTATAACTTCTTGTAACTAAGTCTTCAACTTTGATTTTTGAATTATTCTTTTCTATTGTTGCTTCTAAACCTTAAACGTCTTCAACTTTCTTCATATTTTGATGTCTCTTCGCTTGTTGATGATAAGTTTCTACTGAGAGAGAGTCGTAATCCAGTAACTAAGACTACATTGTGAGGTTGCTTTGTTTTCTGGCATTTCCTGACCTACTTGCCTTTCCATCATGATGGTTAGGTCCATCACGGTTACCCTCTAAAAGGAACAAGTTCTCTCCTGAATTTCAAGGATCTCAATGTCTTTTTCTCTAATGTCTCAAAAGGTTGTTATCCCTAGCATTCCAATTTCTATCTTTTCGGTGAGAAACAGTATGTAAACTTAGCTAACCGGATACCATGTGACGCTAGAAGTTTCAAAAGTGCAACTAAAAAGTTCTTCCCCACCCCCAAACTTAAATCTAACATTGTCCTCAATGTTTCTAATGAAAGAGCAATACCAAAAGTAAAATAACACGAGGAGAAGTTGGAAAGATAGTACCTGGGTGAAGAGAGAGAAAATCAAAAACTAATATACAACATACAATCGCCTCGATGGTCAATCAAGGGTAACAGGGTCCTCCAGAGGGACCTCCTCAACATCACCTATAGGAAAGGGCTCTAAAAAGGGTTTCAATCTGACCGTTAACCTTGAAGAACTACTACCATCCGGTGTCTCGATTTCAACAGCTCCATGAGGAAAAACAGTGGACTAAAAGGACCGTCCACCGAGACGTAACTTCCCGGGAAAAGATGCAAACGGTATCATACAGAAGAACTTTTTGACCTGGAGAAAATGACTTTAAATATTTCTATCATGCACAAGTTTCATTTGTTCTTATACTCCTTCGCACTATCGTAGCATCTCTACGAATCTCGTCCAACTCATTGAGCTGGAGTTTCCTATGGGCTCCTGCCTTGTCAAGTGAAAAATTTAGCTGCTTAACACCCAATAAGCTCTATGTTCTAACTCAACAGGTAAATGACATGCCTTCCATACAAGCCGATAAGGCGACATTCCAATGGGGGCCATAAGGCATCAGTAAGCCTAGACGACCAGTCTTTCCGATTAGGATTAACTGTTTTCTCTAATATACGTTTTATCTCCCTATTGGAAACCTCTACCTGACCACTAGTCTGTGGATGATACGGGGTAGCCTTATGTGTAATACCATATTTCTTCATCAGAAGCCTAAAAGGCCCATTACAAAAGTGCGACCCTCCATCACTAATTATAGCTCGCGGTGTACCAAAACGTGTAAGTATATTATTTTTCAAGAACTCAATCACAACCCTATGGTCATTGGTTTTACACGCAACCGCCTCAATCCACTTAGAGACATAGTCTACGGCGACAAGGATGTAAGGTTACCAAAAGAATTAGGAAACGGACCCATAAAGTCAATACCCCACACATCAAAGACCTCAACAATTAAAATCGGGTTCAAGGGCATCATATTCCTACGGGAAATGGTTCCTAATTTCTGGCAACGTTCACAAGTAACACAGTAACTATGGGAGTCTTTAAACAACGAAGGCCAATAGAATCCACACTGCAATATCTTAGCAGCAGTTTCTTAGCACTAAAGTGACCCCCACAAGCATGATCATGACAAAAGGAAATAATACTGGACTGGTCACTCTCAGGTATACATCTCCTAATAATCTGGTCTGGACAATACTTAAACAAATAAGGATCATCCCAAAAGAAGTGCTTAACCTCGGCTAAAAACCTAGAACGATCTTGTTTACCCCAATGTTGGGGCATTCGACCAGTAACAAGATATTCACGATATTCGCATACCAAGGTAATTGGGTAACAAAGAAAAGTTGTTCATCAGGAAAACTATCCCTTATAGGAAGGGAATCATCAGGGGAATCAACAACTAGCCTAGACAAGTGGTCTGCTACATTTTCGGCACCCTTTTTGTCTCTAATGTCTGGAGAGAACTCTTGCAACAAAAGGATCCACCTAATCAATCTAGGTTTGTATCCTTCTTAGACAAAAGATATTTCAAAGCAGCATGATCAGTATATATGACGATCTTAGAACCTAAGAGATAGGGTCTAAACTTGTCTAAGGCAAACACAATGGCTAACAGTTCCTTCTCGGTAGTGGTATAGTTCAACTGGGCATCATTCAGAGTTTTGCTAGCATAGTAAATCACATGAAGTAATTTGTTTTCTCGCTGACCTAGCACAACACCAATAGCATAATCTGAAGCATCACACATGATCTCAAAGGGTAGTTCCAGTTGGGTGCCTGGACTATGGGGGCGGTAGTGAGTAAAGTCTTAAGCTTCTCAAAAGCCTCTAAACAAGCATCATCAAAGACAAACTTAACATCTTTTGCAAGCAAATTGCAAAGAGGTCTAGAAATCAAGCTAAAATCCTTAATGAATCGACGATAAAAACCTGCATGCCCTAAGAATGACCTAATATCTCTTACGGTTTTTGGGACCTGTAAAGTCTTGATAAGGTCAACTTTGGCTTTATCTACCTCTATACCCTTAGAAGATACGATATGCCCTAAAACAATTCCTGATCGAACCATGAAATGACATTTCTCCCAATTAAGCACTAGATTCTTTTCCTTACACCTAGTCAACACTAATGACAAATGATGCAAGCACTCATCGAAAGACGAACCAAACACTGAAAAATCATCCATAAAGACCTCTAAAAACTTTTCTACCATATCGGAAAATATGCTCATCATGCAACGCTGAAAAGTCGCAGGGGCGTTACATAGCCCGAAAGGCATGCGTCTATACGCAAAGGTACCAAAGGGACAGGTAAAAGTGGTTTTTCTGGTCTTCTGGGGCAATAACGATCTGATTATAGCCAGAGTAGCCATCTAAAAACAGTAATGACTATGTCCAGCTAATCTCTCTAGCATTTGGTCGATGAAGGGAAGGGGAAAGTGGTCCTTCCTAGTGACCTTGTTCAATTTCCTATAGTCAATACAAACACGCCAACCCGTGGTCACTCGGGTGGGATTAACTCATTGTTATCATTCTGGACTAATACCGGATTTCTTGGGAACAACCTGAACGGGGCTGACCCACTTACTGTCTGAAATGGGGTAGATAATGCCTGCATCTAACAGCTTAAGAACCTCGGTTCGAACTACTTCTTTCATATTAGGGTTTAGTCTTCGTTGCATCTCCCTAGAAGGTTTGGTATCTTCCTCTAAATAGATGATGCATACAAACAGTAGGACTTATACCCTTAATGTCTGCTAGTCCACCCTAAAGCTTCCTTGTTGTTTTGAAGGACGGTCACTAGCCTACTTTCCTGATCACTATCCAAGTCGGAAGCAACAATCACGTAAAGTCTCAGACGGGCCTAAAAACACATACTTCAGGGTATCTGGCAATGGTTTTAGGTCCAACTTAGGAGGCTCTTCTAACGAAGGAACTAGGGTAGACTTAGAAACTGGTAGTGGTTCGAACTTAGGTTTCCATCCATTACTAGTGTCTAACAAAGGGGTTGAATCTAACAAAGCATTCACCTCATTAATCACATTATCATCATCAAATCAATCCCAAAGTGAGCTAGGCATTTCTCTAATGGATCTCTCAAACGTGTTTGGTAATGACTCCTCGACTAATGTTCCTATCATGTTACTCTTCTATGATCGATCATCAGTTCAGAGGGTAGCTTACTAATATGAAAGATTCAGCTCAATAGTCATATTACCAAAAGACAAATTCATAATACCAGTTCGACAATTAATGATCGCATTGGATGTTGCTAAAAATGGGCGACCTAAAATCACTGGTATCTGGTTCTCTGGGTCAGGGACAGGTTGGGTATCTAGGATAACAAAATCCACTGGATAAATAAACTTGTCGACCTCAATAAGAACATCCTCGATCACACCACGAGGAATTTTAACGGACCTATCAGCTAACTGAAGTGTCATCTGGGTAGGTTTCATCTCACCAAGTCCTAGCTTAAGGTACACATGGTATGGAGTAGGTTCACACTGGCTCCTAAGTCAAGCAAACGCTTTCTCAACACGGTATTTACCTATTGTGCAAGAAATGGTAGGGGACCCTGGGTCTTTATACTTAGGAGTAGTGGTATTCTGAATAATGGAACTCACGTGACTAGCTAGGAAGGCTTTCTTTTGGACACTAAGCTTACGCTTTCGTGTACACAAGTCCTTAAGAAACTTGGCATAAGCGGGAATCTGCTTAATCGCATCTAATAATGGGGTTGATAGTAACCTGCTTAAAAACCTCCAATATATCATTAAAGTTGGACTCCCTCTTAGTTGGAACTAGCAGCTATGGGAATGGAGCTCTGGGAACAAAGCCGGACTCATTAGGACCTCATTGGTTCTTTAGGACTCTATCAGTCTCCTCATTTTCTGGCTGAGAAGGGTGAACTACAGCATGTTCACCATCAGGCATGGCAACCTTATTGTCGACTTTCTTTCCACTCCTAAGGGTTGTAATAGAATTCACGTGATTGTACGATTTCTCTCCTTTTGGATTAGGATCAGTATGACTAGGGAACCTTCCATCTTCTCTCTCAGTAAGGAACTTAGCTATTTGGCCGACTTGAAGTTCTAATTTAGCAAGAGACTGGGAATTATTCTTAAAATTCTGCTTGGTTTCCTCTTGAAAATTAACCTGGCTCTTTACTAACATTTCCTGACTTTGTGATAGCATATCCTGGCTCTTTTTAGTATACTAAGAGATTCCTCTAAGCTAGTCATTCTATTCTCAGAAGGGTTCTGGAACTGGGCTTGACCTGAAGAATTCTTATTATAACCAAAACCTGGGGGAGGATGAGAATTACTAGGTTGACCTTGATTCTGGCCTTTAGACCAAGAAAATTAGGATGGTTTCTCCAACCAGGGTTGTAGGTCTCTGAGTATGGGTCAAACTTCTGACGGTTTCTCAACCTAGCATTGTTATAGACAGCATGGGCTTGCTCTTCACTAACATGACCTTCCCAAAACGAGTTATTGGGTTCTAATTCACAACTAGAGACTTGAGAGGCTCTAATCCTATCATCAGGTTCAACAAGAGACCTATGTTTAGGCTGATTCATTTCCAAAGCTTCTAACCTTCTAGACAAAGCAGCAAACTTAGCATCTGACCAAAACTTATCTACCAATTGGTGCTACTTCTATTAACCAAGAGTCTTTTAGGGGGTTCAACACAAGACTCCCACTGTTGGGATTTCTCAGCAACAACTCCTAAGAAGGTAAAGGCATCCTCAGCACTTTTACTAGTGAACTCACCAGCGCACATAGACTCGACCATGGCTTTGGTCGAATAGTCTAAACCATCATAAATAATCTCTACGAGTTTCATCTTATCAAATCCATGGTGAGGACACTGGGATAGGAGATCATTGAATCTCTCTAAAAACCTATAAAGAGACTCTCCCTCTTGTTGCACACTAGCACTAATTTTCTGCCTAACAGCTGCAGTTTTATGCTTAGGGTAGAATTTCATATAGAAAGCAGCAATAAGTTCCTGCCATGTTTCAATGGATTCAGATGGTAGGTTGTTTAGCCAGGTCTTGGCTTTATCTTCAAGGAAAAGGGGAACATCTTAAGTTTCAAAACTTCATCAGTAAGGTCTTTTATTCTAACTGTCCCACAAATTTCCTCAAAGTCCCTAATATGAAAATAAGGGTTCTCATCATCTTTTCCTAAGAATATAGGGATCATCTGAAGAATACTAGGTTTTATCTCGAAATTAGCCGTATTGGCTGGCAATTTAATGCACGAAGCTCGGTTGGTCCTAGTTGGGAACATGTAATCTTTCAAAGTTGCCATCGCTGGCACAGCTGAAGTACTAGGGGTACTTTCCTCACGAAGAGACAGATTTTCAAAACTGAAGTTTCCAAAAACAGGGCTCTCAAAAGAAGAGTCTTCGAGCTCCCTGTCTTCACAAGAAGAACTACTAGGTTTTTCACTAATCAAACGACCTAGAGTGTCTCTTTTCCAAGCCCGTTCTCTAATGACCTCGGGCATACACTAAAAAAACAAAAGAAAAGAAAAAGAAAAAAAACCTAAAAGGAAGGGAAGTTCTATGCAAACACAAACAAGGCTGACTCTACCACAAACAACCTACTGATTTCTAGCAAACAAAAAGCATGATGGCTCCACTTAGATTGTTTTAGACCAGCTTCTAATCCTTCGAAAGGGAATTCGTTACAATTTAAGCAAACCCCTCTGGAATCAATCCGAGTCAAAGTAAGTTGAATCGAGACGAGGGAAGCTCAGTGGAGCTTTGATACCCAAGGTCTCACCGGTATTACAAGGCGGCGCAGTCACGCATTCAACTCACACAAACCATCATGAACTTCGAAGTATGCTAAAAAGAGTAACCAATATTTTTCGAATGACTTTCCTATTAAGCTCGTTACCCTATCGGTCTCGTTCTATTCCAAATTTTAAAGCTTAGGTTCGCGTTAAGTATCGTTTTCCTAAGGCGGGCAAGAAGAGAACGGTGATGAAATCCGAACCCTTATCTTGTATGGCCAGTCCTTGCCCTTTACTAGGAAATTAAAGCAGCGTTTTCAGTTCCTCGACATATATTCACACGAAGGAAGACAGTAACTCGCTGACAGGGGATTCGCGAGTGTTTCGACAAACTTACCTCCCTCTCCGTTCCACGGGGATGAACCGTTGTAGTCGACTCGGGCCACGACTCCGATGTCAGTGTACGAACCCGAGGGGCCGAGACGATATCGTAATCGTCGTCCTTCTCTGCACACAGTTTATATTTAAACTACCCTTCCGTAGGGTTTAAAAAATAATGTCCCAAAGTTTAAAGTCCAAAGTCCAAAAATAAAGTGCAAAAGAAAAGGAAAGTCTAAAAAAAAAAAATCTAAAAATAAAAATGTCTCTCTTTTTTTCTCTCTTTTTTTATAAAAAAAAAATATCTTCTTCTTTCGCTCCTTTCGCTTTGCCTTTTACTCCAAGTCTTTAAGTATTCACCAAAGCTTTGGCAAATTTTCTTTCGCTCCAAATTTCCAAATTCTGTAAGGAAAAGACAAAAACAAAAAACGTAAAGAAGAACAAAATAAAATAAACACAAAAAAAACCTAAAAAAAAAAAAATCTAAAAACTCTAGCCTAAAGACAAGCCCGTCGGCGGCGCCAAAATTGATGTGATCTCAATATGTTGTAGTAATAAGTTCGTTAGGCTTGTGAAAGCAAAAGATTCTAGACTTAATAAAACTTAAAAATAAAGAAAACTTAGATCAAAATTGATTTCAAGATATGAGAAAATAACCAAGACCTGATTCCCACTATTACACATGAATGAATGATGGTAAATAACCCAAAACTCTAATTATCTTTAAGCCCTTATTTTCTTAATCATAATAATCAGGCAAATTCTCAAATATTAATTGTATCCCCTAAGCATAGATTATCTAAACAAAGTATAACCTATCTAATTGAATCACAACTAATGAAGAAAATTATGCAAAAATTAAAAAACTCAAGCAGTGATTGAGTGAATTATAAATTATAAATTAGAGAAAATAAAATAGTTACCATTATTCATGCGTAATAGCTTCCTCATTGCCTTGGTTGTGAGAGAATTAGCTCATCATCATGTTGGAACACGCTCAAAAATCATTATTATTGCTCAAAGGGTGTTTACAAAGATGAAATGGAGAAAATGATGAAAATCGGGTGTTTGCAACGTTTATAGTTGTTGCAAACACTATTACAGAAAACGATAAAGATGAACTGTTGTTGTTACTGTAACTCTGCGACCCTCGTATGAATGTCGTTGTCACTGTAGCATGAACGACATCATCTGGTGGTCTTTGTTCTTCGTGTTCTTTGCAGCAGCAACAGAAATGGTGGTCTTCTGCAACTCAATTATCTCGACTTTCTGATGCTCTGAAACTCTCACAATCTCTCCGTCCCTCCTCAGTATCCTATCCGCCTATTTAAAACTCTGAGCAACAATAAATCTCGAGTAATTGCGAAATATTTTTGATTATTCTTCATGCAGGATCCGGGAATATATTTTCCTTTTCAACTCTTTCACGCACTCTGCTGGTGTCTAGTTCTCCATATTTATCTCTTCCACTTTCCTATTTTCAGCAAACACGTCCCAAACGGAGTCAAACTCGTTGAGAACATACGTTGTTCTTCCAAAAATAAACCCGAGCGTTTTTATAACCTCTATTGCGTTGGATTCTCACGTATCTTCCTTTTTATATGATTCTGATTCACTTACGAACCCTGTTTGACTGAAACAGGCGTAAACCAATCCATTCCAGCATTGAAATCCCGAGAAAATCTCCCCAACAATTAAATTCAAAGATACGCAGGTGAAGGTATTTTTTTTCCCGCCCAATCTCATTTTTCAAACGAAGAAGAAAAGGTGTACCCCTAACCAAATCGGGGGTGCGACAAGCAGGTGACGCTTTGGGGTGTAAATAGTGAAGAAGGTGCCCCTTAGTAATTAAGGTACCCCTTATCCAAAGTAAGAGTCTGCATAGAAAATATCATCCGGGGGTGCTCCGAGCAACTTTTCGAGCCGAATTTTCCAACAATATTTATTTCCAAAAATATACCTACAAACACACAAAACACCATAATAAGGACGAAAACGAGTACTAACAATACGAAACATTGAGGGAAAATTAGACACATAAATGCGTCTATCAGTGTCTCGGGATCGTGGTCACTAGCCGTCCGGCCATGCCCTAGCAGTGACCATCCCACACCTTGTAATTCCTTATTTTATTAATTATTTCCATCATCTCATAGAAATTCCTTAATTTTATGAAACTCCTCAGTTTCATGATATTTCCTTCAAATCCATGAAATTACATAAAATTATGTAAAATTAGGAAAGGTGTCACGGGACCGTGGTCACTATTCGGCCGGCCATGCCCTAGCCGTGACCGTCCCACACCTTGTAATTCCTTATTTTATTAATTATTTCCATCATCTCATGGAAATCCCTTAATTTCATGATATTTCCTTCAAATCATGAAAATAATATGAAATTAAGGGAAACTCGCGGGACCGGGCCTTAGCCGGCCGACCATGCCCAAGCCGGTCCCACACACCTTTATTTTATTATCATTAATATTATTTGTTTCCCTCATCTCATGGAAACTCCTTCACTTCAAGGAAACTCCTTGATTTCATGATATTTCCCTAAAATCATGAAAATAATAATAAATTAGGAAAAGTGCCATGGGACCGTGCTCATTGTCCGGCCGGCCATGCCTTGTCCATAGCCGGTCCCATACTTCATGATTGCTTCATTTTATTATTATTATTTCCTTCATCTTATGAAGTTTCCTCAGTTTCAGCAAAATCCTTGATTTCTTCGTATTTTCTCAAAATGTTTGCTCAAATGCACATCAGAAAATATCAAAATTCTCAGGACTGAGACACGGACAATTTGACGACGTGAGCATGTTACCTTGATCAATCAAGGTTGGCTCATTGGCTTGCAAGGATTCGGTCTACGCATTTTCACCATTTTGACCTAATTTGCGCAATTGCACGTATTAGGTCCAGAACTCTTCCAAACAATTTGGAAATTTCATAAAATGATCGTTGATTAAAGATTTAATGGGGGTTGTAGTAGTAGTGGTAAGGATGGTTCGAACTCTAAGACTTGTGAAGGTGAAGGATTTTTAGATTTATAAAAAATATATACAAAATATTGACAAATTGGTAGAGAGGTGTTGGGACTAGGATTCCGCCAAATTCATTTCTTAAGGTTCAAATAATAATTCTTTTATCAATAATAGCTCAAAAAATATATTAAATATATCGACTCTAATTTATTGCCAAGATAGATTCTCAAAATATTAGGTGTAAATGTTAAGCATGGGACATCAAATCATCTAAGCTAAGCATGACCCATCACATCAAATCACAACTAATTAATTTAAATCATAATTTCAATTAAAATTAATGCAAAAGTCATGAAAATAATTAAATATAATTACCCAAGTGTGAAATAAGGCTTCCTCCATCGCCCCAGTGTTGGGGTTTAGCTCCTCATATTAATCATAATCTCAAAATACATGTATAAAGCTCAAAAGTTGATTAAAGGGAGTAAAACAATTGAACAAAAAAATCGCAACAGAAATAACTGTTGCAAAGGCGTTGTTCAACCGTTACAAAAGGAACGATAAAAAGCTGAAGTGTCGTTGTCGCGCGTTGTAACTACGACTGTCAGTAAACGACGGTTCTTGCAAGTCTGTTCTTCGTATTCTTCATCTTCATCACGAACAGCAGCAGCGGCAGAGAGAATTGGTGATTCTTCCTCTGCAGCTTCCTCTCTTCTCCTCCCCACTCTCCAACCTATCTCACTTCAATTTTACGTGTATTTATAGTGAATTGAGGCCAAAAATCCGACCATTGATTGCGTATATACTCTCTTTAATTCGATTATTCCTCGCTGCCAAAAATAGAGAATAATTGCCATTTAAAGAATTTTCTCACGTCAACTTGCTTCCTGCACGCTCCCATTCGACTTATTCACGCCTCAACACTCTTCCAACGCCAGCAGAACTCCCCCATGCACACAAGAACTTCAATTTTGCTCGTGTTACAGTACACGTGCTCTGTTTTGGGTGTGAGAATCATACCTAAAATTCCATCCAAATTTGATCGATCATGTCACCCATACTATGTTCCTTAACCTATATCACATCTCTATACCAAATTCCAGCCATTGAATCGACCCATAACCCCTTCATTTTGACGATCGAAATTCTGCCAGAACTGTTTAGAAATTTCCCGCCAAAATCGTTTCAAATGGGGAAGAAACTGGTAGCCCCCTATCCAGAGTAGGGGTGCGAATAACAGCCGCCTTGGGGGGTGACCTGGGTGTGCCCCTTAGTAATTAGGTTACCCCTTATCCAAAAGCGAGAATCCGAATAACACTTGTCCTCCGGGTGCCAAAATCAACTTTTCGAGCCGAATTTTCCAAAAATGTTTATTTCCTAAAAATACATAAAAACACAATATTAGTACAAAAATAGAGTTCCAACAATACGGACATTGAGGACAAATTAGACACAAAAATGTGTCTATCAAATACCCCCAAACTTATTATTTGCTAGTCCTCGAGCAAAACTAATAAAAAATAAATAAAACCGAGTTAATCTCGGGAGGGTTTACCAGAGGTGTGCCCACAAAACCAATACTCCAGACCCTAGCTATCTACGCAGAACCTTGGAAGGCACTAAAGAATCTCCTTGGTTGGCATACAATCATTGACTATAGGAGGAAGTACCCTGATGCGAAATTCCAATTGTTGTACACGAGTTTGCACTCAAGCATACTAAAATTCATATAAAGTGACAGATCTCTACTCAGATAGTTGCACTATGGACATCATATTCGGAGTCAAACTAATCATATGGATAGAAAAAGGAGATGGAAATAGAAAAATGTAGATGGTTTTGATGTTAACCAAATGATCGATGTTTCACATATTTGTCTGAAGGCCACTGCCAGAATGAACCTATCCTAATGGACTGAGATACCGGTCTGACTAATATCAACACAACTAGCATATACAAGGGAACCAGTGTTCAATAACTTAAATCTAGATCAACAAACTGGCAAATACAAGGGAACCAGCAGTTGACTACACAGAACAATGACCATTTTTTTTTATTATTATTTTTTTTTAACTTAACGGCATGAATAGATCTTTTTGATCCAAGCGCATGCTTCTTGTCAGCATATTACACGATAGTTCCCACGGGTCCTGCATTCCACGCTTGCTTAGGCGACGGAAACAGGGAGAACACACGCATATTGCTATCCGAGTGTTAATACTTATTCCGATTGGTCTAACTGGTCCGGTCTCTTTTTTTTTAGTAATTCAGTCACTCTAATTCATCCTAGCAGTGGTAACAACTTGAATCGTGTGCCCCACCTAATCACTTAGAGAAACATAGTTTAAAATGAAAAAATAAAATAAAAAAAAGAAATGAAAAGGACTCAACGAGATATGGTGAAACTATCATGTTATTTCTAACACCTGAGCTCTGCTTTTATGAATAGACTCTTTCGATGTTTCCATCTAATCAGATTGGTTCCTCAACTCCTATAACCAAGATGTTCCCATCCACTTAGATTGGTTAGTGCAAACCTTAATAGGCATAAATTTCTAGTATCTGGAGTTTACTAATTGCAACTAAAAAGTTTCTCCCATACCCCCAAACTTAAATCTAACATTGTCCTCAATGTTCTAAAGATGAAACTAAAAGCATGAACAAGGAGAAATTGTTACCATTTGAAGCGAAAGAGTTAAGGAAAGATATTACCGTGTTGCATGAGCATGGGATACCTCTCAAGAAGTGCTAAGTTTAAAGTCTTCATCCAGACTTAGGAAAGGATTAGTCAACTCGAACCATAAAGTAACAATCGAAATAATTATGGGTCTTCAAAACTAAATAGAGCTGACCCAAGGAAACTGCAATGAACCAAGAAAATGAACAAGACTAGCAAGCCCTTACTTAGTTTCCTGATTAAGAAATTTATATCTAATTGTGGTTCAGGTTCAGGTTCTACGAAAGGGTCTAAATAGAAAATTTTCATTGGCTGCGTTTCTTCATAGGTGGGATCCGAATCATTAGGTCCTAGGGTCTGGAAAAACTCAAATATGATCTTAGAAGCGCACAATAATAACCTAAATAACTGAGGATCCTCTAAGTCAATAAGATTTGACTTACATAATTGACCACAATGAGAGTAGTGGTCATTCTTAAGCAAATGTGTCGATTCTAATTTCCTAAAGCATTTAGGTTTAGTCTCACAACTTAATATTCGACACATTTGGAATATAAACGTTCCCACAGTTGGAAGAAAACTATTTGGTGGAAAACAAAGTCAATCTGGGGATCATAGCCTGGGCAAACCACATCAACCAGAGTATGGGTTTCTAACGACTGAACTTCATCCTGGACATCATTAGGTTCGGGAAAACGAGTATGAAGGTAATCTTGTAAAATTGTCGAGGCAGAGATATCAAGTCTTAAGTGAAGGGACTTTTTGAGAGTTAAAGGTAAGGCACTAGGAAGGTGATAATCACCCCCAAACTTAGAGTTTTGGGTATCTCTAGATAGACTAGCTACAATTTCCCTAATTTCTAGGTCATCAAATTCCTAGAAATGGTCAATTGATTCTTCTAAGTCAGGTTCATCCTCACTCATATCTACGAGTTCATCTTCTTCGTTTAAGACTATTGTTTCTAAATCGCTAGACTCTAAAATATTATTCTCAGAATAAACTCGTTCCTCTAAATCATTATCGGCTTTGTAAACAGGAAATACTACATCGTCTAAAACGAGGGTATCTCTAGTCAAATCCTCGTCCTTTTGAATAGGTGAATAATTATTAAAATTATTTGGATTTGAACTAGAAATAATATTATCATTGTAAAGCTCAATTGGAGTAACCATTTCCTGATCACTATTCCTGCATAAGTATGATTCTCCATCAACACTATCCTCATCATAATAACATGAAAAAGATCGAACCTCATCAAAACAAGTAGTGCTACCAATTCTAACCTTGTCATCTTGATTATGAAAATAACTATCCTCATTTTTAAGGGTATTATTGGAAACACTATATTGGAAAGTAAGATTATTTCGAGCAAGTCTTTCGTTCGTCTCAGCCATCAGCTTGAGGGATTCCTCTATAGAAAGTTCACTCATTATTGTAGTTCTTTCGTCTAGAATTACACTATTCATCTCAGCTAACTTACGCGTCGACTCAGATAACTCCCTGAGGGACTCTTCTAAAGGAGGAATAGGAACAGAGGGATCATAAAAAGGACTACTTTTCAATAGTTTGATTGTATCCTCTAGAGAAGAAGAACTAGTACTATAATCTTCTTGCTCGTAAGACTGATGCATGTGTGGATAGTAATTGGGCTCACCAGGGTATGACCCATATCCTTCCAAATGATGGCATTCCCAACCACTATTCCCAACATGGTCATAGAAAGGATGATGTCCATATTCAAATTCAGATCGATAATCATTGTATTGGCTTCTATCATACCAGTTCGACATTCTTAATTGCAAGGGAATTCTACACAATCACAAACAAGGCTGCCCTAAAAGGGAAGGGAAGTTCTATGCAAACACAAACAAGGCTGACTCCACCACAACAAACCTACTGAATTCTAGCAAACAAAAAACATGATGGCTCCACTTAGATTGTTTCTAGACCAGCTTCTAATCATTCGAAAGGGAATTCGTTACAATTTAAGCAAACCCCTCTGGAGTCAATCCGAGTCAAAGTAAGTTGAATTGAGGCGAGGGAAGCTCAGTGGAGCTTTGATACCCAAGGCCTCACCGCTATCACAAGGCGGCGCAGTCACGCATTCAACTCACAGAGACCATCATGAACTTCGAAGTATGCTAAAAGAGTAACCAATATTTTTTGAATGACTGTCCTATTAAGCTCGTTACCCTATAGGTCTCGTTCTAGTCAAAATTTTAGGCTTAGGTTCGCGTTAGGTTTCGTTTTCCTAAGGCGGGCAAGAAGGGAGCGGTGATGAAATCCGAACCCTTATCTTGTATTGGCCAGGCCTTGCCCTTTACTAGGAATTTAAAAACAGTCCAAATTCGTCCTCAATCAATGAATCATCTTAAGGAATACAGTAACTCGCTTACAGGAGATTCGCGAGTGTTTCCATGGACTTACCTCCCGTACCAGACGGGGGATGAACCATTGAAGTCGACTCGGGCCACGACTCCTATGTCATGTACGAACCCGAGGGGTCGAGACGATATCGTAATCGTCGTCCTTCCCTGCACACAGTTTGTATTTAAGGTACCCTTCCGTAGGGTAAAAATAACTTAAAAATGTCCAACGTCACAGTCCAAGTCCAAAGTAAAGCGCAAAAATATTACAAAAATTTCCTAATACAATTCTAAAAAAAAAATTAAAAATTAAAAATTAAAAAAAAAATAATAAAACTAAATCCTAAAAAAAATTATTTGTCTTCTTTTTTTCTTTTCTTTTAGCTTTAAGCTTTGTTCCAAGTCCTTAGTATCCAACTTCAAACCTGCAAATCAAAGACACACCCAAAGAAACGTAAAAAGGAACAAATGAAATAATAATAAAAAAATCTAAAAATGCTACCTAAACACAAATCCCCGGCGGCGGCGCCAAAATGATTAAATATTTAATGGGGGTTGTAGTAGTGGTAAGGATGGTTCGAACTCTAAGACTTGTGAAGGTGAAGGATTTTTAGATATATAAAAATTATATACAAAAATATTGACAAATTGGTAGAGAGGTGCTGGGACTAGGATTCCGCCAAATTCATTTCTTAAGGTTCAAATAATAATTCTTTTATCAATAATAGCTCGAAAAATATATTAAATATATCGACTCTAATTTATTGCCAAGATAGATTCTCAAAATATTAGGTGTAAATGTTAAGCATGGGACATCAAATCATCTAAGCTAAGCATGACCCATCAAATCAAATCACAACTAATTAATTTAAATCATAATTTCAATTAAAATTAATGCAAAAGTCATGAAAATAATTAAATATAATTACCCAAGTGTGAAATAAGGCTTCCTCCATCGCCCCAGTGTTGGGGTTTAGCTCCTCATATTAATCATAATCTCAAAATACATGTATAAAGCTCAAAAGTTGATTAAAGGGAGTAAAACAATTGAACAAAAAAATCGCAACAGAAATAACTGTTGCAAAGGCGTTGTTCAACCGTTACAAAAGGAACGATAAAAAGCTGAAGTGTCGTTGTCGCGCGTTGTAACTACGACTGTCAGTAAACGACGGTTCTTGCAAGTCTGTTTTTCGTGTTCTTCATCTTCATCACGAACAGCAGCAGTGGCAGAGAGAATTGGTGATTCTTCCTCTGCAGCTTCCTCTCTTCTCCTCCCCACTCTTCAACCTCTCTCACTTCAATTTTACGTGTATTTATAGTGAATTGAGGCCAAAAATCCGACCATTGATTGCGTATATACTCTCTTTAATTCGATTATTCCTCGCTGCCAAAAATAGAGAATAATTGCCATTTAAAGAATTTTCTCACGTCAACTTGCTTCATGCACGCTCCCATTCGACTTATTCACGCCTCAACACTCTTCCATTGCCAGCATAACTCCCCCATGCACACAAGAACTTCAATTTTGCTCGTGTTACAGTACACGTGCTCTGTTTTGGGTGTGAGAATCATACCTAAAATTCCAGCCAAATTTGATCGATCATGTCACCCATACTATGTTCCTTAACCTATATCACATCTCTATACCAAATTCCAGCCATTGAATCGACCCATAACCCCTTCATTTTGACGATCGAAATTCTGCCAGAACTGTTTAGAAATTTCCCGCCAAAATCGTTTCAAATGGGGAAGAAACTGGTAGCCCCCTATCCAGAGTAGGGGTGCGAATAACATCCGCCTTGGGGGGTGACCTGGGTGTGCCCCTTAGTAATTAGGTTACCCCTTATTCAAAAGCGAGAGTCCGAATAACACTTGTCCTCTGGGTGCCAAAATCATCTTTTCGAGCCGAATTTTCCAAAAATGTTTATTTCCTAAAAATACATAAAAACACAATATTAGTACAAAAATAGAGTTCCAACAATACGGACATTGAGGACAAATTAGACACAAAAATGTGTCTATCAATCGTCAGTCGATCCCGTGACCAACCAGGGCCGGTTTCATGACCCCTTGGTCGGTCCTTCATCTCTTCACAATTCATTAGGTTTTATCACCTAAGGTTCAGACGAACATTATTTTAAAAAATGATTAAACCAACATTTGATCATCTTTTTATCAACTGGTCTTCAAGAGACTTTGGTATTTTGCTCACTCGAGAATCTGGGCGTTACATGGTTGACTCATCATCCCATGTAACCGGTCCCTCCTTCACTCCGTGGTTGATTTTCAATAAATCATCAATTGATCAAAATTAGAATCCAAAGCTCTGCAAAACATAATTCTGAGCAGATTTAAACACTAATAATTTTGCGTTGATCCAGTGATCAACATTTTAGTTAATTATACTCGGTTCAATTGCCAGTATTTTAAATTAATATTTTATTTGGTCATGTTACCAATAATTCATCAAACGAGCAACATTTGCTCAAATGAGCAATATTTGCTCAGATTAAGGAATATTGGTTCAACTATCAATATTCAACAATTCATCAAGTGAACAATATTTGTTCACGTTAACTATCAACATTTATTCGACAATTATACCTCTGTCTCAACAGACACGTTCAATTCATGAGTCCCAGAACATTTGTTCAACTCAACAATACAAGGACTCATCGTCCCATGAAGTCAATAACTGACTAACTAAAACCACGAGACATCAATCGTGTCACATGGGGGGATATTTACTAGGGTTTTGGTCTGGCGGTCTACGGCACGTGTGTTCATACACACGATGAGAATGTGAGCAAGTCATGCAATCAGTTGGAGGAGTTAGCAAAGTAGTGGATGGAAAATCAACCAAGTCTCTGCACGATGAGCAACTGGTTTTGACACGATTTCCCACTTCCCCACTCTTTGAATTCAACAACTATGACACTTCATGGGATCAAGGTGTCTACAATTCCAGCAATATAAAAGTCTCTGAATCATGATTGAAAAGGACAAGAACGTTCATATAGACAATCTTTCGTCTACAAGAACTCATCGTCTGAGCAATCACTCTTAATTGAGTAAATTCAATCATTCAGAGCTTCCTTACGCAGAATACACAACACACCTACAATCTTCGATCACCATTGATCTCACACATTTCTCAGCTTCCCTCCTACAGATCGACCCATCCTCTTTTGTGACCGAATTGACTCTGGAACGGCCATTGTCTTGGTTTAGGCCGGAGTCCTATAGATTGATCTCTCGAACTTAAAGCACTACCTTCTTGCAGTGCATTTGTGTGAGGTTAAACATTTCGCTCGGTTCAAGGAGTCTCCTCCGCACGGTTATCTCCTCAATTCCGTAAAAACCAGCAAATCGTTTTTCCCTATCTACACCTAATACTTTCAAGATAACCTATACGAAGTTGACTCTAGTACATAATCAAGCGACTCTTAACATGAGTTTTGATTCACTAAAATATGACAACCAAACTTGACATACCAACGCTTGGTGGGTTCTACCGAGACATGCTCTAACAATCTCCCCCTTTGTCAATTTTAGTGACAAAAATCTTACATCATATGGATAAACAAATTACAAGAATTCATTACACATCCGCTTGATTCCCGATTCAACAGCACAGTAAAACTGCTTACATTCAATCTTTGAAAATGTCGCTCTTGACATTATAAAAACAAAGCTAATACTCCCCCTAAGGAAGATAGGTAGATATTCAATCCGCATGTCTTTGTTATACCAATTCATATGACATGTTACTCCCCCTTAGTTTGTGCTTTCACTCTTTCGTTAGATAAACATTCAAGCACCATGTTCTTTTCCTTAGCGATACCAATCAATATAAAATCAATGCCAGTATCACCTGTTTACTCCATATATTTCTCCCCCTTTTTGTCACAAAAATGACAAAGAAACGAAAAAATAAAGGACAACACGAAAATAATCTTACAAATCTCAAAATAGACTTGCAAAACTGTAGGGTTAGGCACGAGGTTCCACACATCATGTTCTGATAACCAATATCAAAACCGAAACTACAAGTAGTTTTATTTTGATATGTTATCAAGTAAACAATTGTCCGAAACAATTTTTCCAATTTAGTTTAGAAAACCAAAAATCAACTAAGCACTTTAGTCCCTTTGCTAAACCGATTATTCAAAAACAACCGCTTAATTCGATAAGACCAAAATAAAGATAAACTCTATTTTTCTCATCCGGTTCTAATTATCCATAAACTTAGACCTTTCAATTTTAAACAAGACAAGTACTAGGTTAGTTAACTAGCATTTATTGTTAAGGCATTCGATTAGACTTGAATAACCGAAACCTCACTTCGATAAGTCTAACTAAGATCAGAATTAACTTAGTTTCTCTTATCCGGAATCGAATTGGACTAAACAACTCATTTCGTACACCTTTTTATTTCGTTAAGCCATAAATAATTCATACAAACCAAAATAAATCAACTTGCATAATTATTCACCTCAACCGGAAGCAATTGAAACAACATAGACATTAAAAGCACCGCAATTGCACCGAAATTTTGTAAGCCTAAACAATTGATACCATACAAAAGAAAGATAACAATAGTTTTTCTTAACCGGAACCAATTGAATCACACACAACATCAATTGTACCGAAATTTTGTAAGCCTAAACAATTGATACCACACAATAAAGAAAGATAACAATAGTTTTTCTTAACCAGAACCAATTGAATCACACATCCACACACACATCATGGAATAAATATCAATTGTACGGAAATTTTGTTAAGCAAAAGCAACAAATATATATAATATAAACTCAGGCTTTTCTTAAACAGGAAAACAATTAACTAACAAGATTGTTACCTCAAATTTCGCATCCACTTCTCCAATATGTTTGCATCTTCGTCCAGGGAGAATTGATATCGAAATATCATCACGTTGTCATCCTTATGCCAAAACAAAAGAATAACAAAAACCCTCAACCTTTATTAGAGAAAGGTTGAAAACCGGTTTTAACAATTGCAAGCAAGAGTTAAAAACCGTCAAAACACATATGCTTTTATGCTAAACAAAAACCGATTCAACATATTGTGACTTTTTCACATATTGTTTCTACCAGAACCCCTCATGATTCTTTGATAAAGCCTACCAACATGTGATAGAACTTAATCCTGCTAAACCAAAAAGTCATCCAAACCATAAGGGTTCACAATATATGAGATCGAATATTAAGGTAGTAAAACCGAAATCAAACATCCCATAAACAATTTACAATTCACCATAAATATTCAATATAAAATTAAGTATTGTAATTACCTCAATCTTTTAGGAAATTGAATTACGAAACCAACTAAAAAAGAATGAGGTCATTCCGAGTTTGGACGAAGAAGTTATGCACAAAATAGTTTTTACACATCTTCGTAAGGGGACCTCTCACTAGGATCGGTTCCCTCACTATGACATGGTACTAGGATCGGTTCCCAAGAGTTACTTGTGACAGATCACAACACTAAACTGTTTTTGACATAACTTTTGCATACGATGTCCGAATTCAGTGATTTTTGGCTCGTTTTAACCGTAAAAACAAGAGATACACATATATGATCAGTAGATATCAACATCATAAACTCGCAATTACCGTTTCTTTCAAAACCCAAATAGAGAAAGTATGAGTATAGAAGAAAAGAAATCTCCTAAAGATGTTAATTAGTCATATAATAATCGAGAGATCATGTGCTAATTTTCATGTGCTTCCTCACCTTTCAAAATTGAGCACCAAGGTGAGTATGCACATTCTAACACAACTAGGTTGTGTTGAGTTGATCGTTGTCTTGTTCGTCACGAGTGACTAAGACGGAATCATCATTCTTGACCTCTTGCTTGGTTTGTTTTCTCTTGTTCCATATCTTGTTTTTCTTCTTTGACTTGTGATGTAGAGTGTCATTATCACAACCTTTACTAGTACAAGATATTTCAGACAGTGTCTAATAACACCACCCAATATTTTGCTTAGCAATCTGTATGGACTAACTCCGAAATACTTTGCTAGAGAATCAACTAGACAGTCAGACTCAATCTAGATAAAAGTATCTCAAGGAGTTAATATCTCTCTCTCTTGATTTGATTTTTACTCAAGCTAAAATCAATAGCGAGTCTTTATCAAATACAAGGAATAACTTGGACGGTACCAAAGACCAATGTCCAAGGATCAATCAATATCAGTCAACAACCAAAGGTTGGATTTCCAATTGATGATCACGAACGCACAACCTGCATTATTTCAATTATATAAAATATAATGTGGAAAAGAAATAACACAGACACCAGAAGTTTTGTTAACGAGGAAACCGCAAATGCAGAAAAACCACGGGACCTAGTCCAGATTGAATACACACTGTATTAAGCCGCTACAGACACTAGCCTAATCCAAGCTAACTTCTTACTGGACTATAGTTGAACCCCAATCAGTCTCCCACCGATCCAAGGTACAGTTTTACTCCTACGCCTCTGATCCCAGCAGGATATTGCGTACTTGATTCCCTTATCTTATCTCACCCACAACCAAGAGTTGCTGCAACCCAAAATCGCAGACTTGATAATAAACAAATCTGTCTCACACAGAAAAGTCTATCAAGGATTGTACTCGTACGATAGAAGATGCAAGATCAGATCACACAACTACGATAAAAGTAGTATCGGTCAGGATTCATAATCCCAATGAAGTCTTTAAGTCGTTAACCTGGTTTTAGAGAAGAAAACCAAAGGTTAAAGGAGAATCGACTCTAGCGAGCGCACTAGTATCACACAGACGTGTGGGAATTAGTTTTGCACAATGTTAGATGTCTCCTTTATATAGACTTCAAATCAGGGTTTTGCCTTAGTTACAAAGCAATCCATATTCACCGTTAGATGAAAACCTGATTTAGATTCAATCTAATATTTCTCAACCGTTAGATCGAAAACTTAGCTTGTCACACACACTTGGGTAGACGTTTACTGGGTTTGTGAAAACCATGGCCAAACGTGTACGTGTATGTTGGTTCAACATAGTAACCCAAAAGGTTAACCATATGAGCATTTTATATTAACCTTGTTCTTCTTCACCATAACTAGTTCAATTGACTCAAATGAACTAGTTAAAGAGTTGTTAAATTGCTATGAGATCTTATGTAACTACACAAGACACAATTGAAACAAAGATGATTCGATTTGATTGAATCGGCTCATGAACTTTATAGCCACGTTTTGCATAAAGCATTCCTTAGTAATTTAAGTTTCATGTTCAGAGCACATCTTTAGATCATAACCTCTTAAGCTCACAAACAAGTTCGCGGACTTAAGACAACCGTTGGATTTTTCCAAACTCAGCAGAAAATCTCGGCAAAGAGACTTTCGCCAGTTCGCAGACTAGGTTCGCGGACTGAGTTCACACACTTACACGCAAACGATTTTTTGGAAAATCCCAGCAGAAATTCTCCGTACAAGAATTTCCGTCATTTCGCGGACTGAGTTCGCGGACTTGGCAAAGCCAATTCCCCCGGTTTCTCTCAATCAACAAAGTTCGAAAACTTCGTATTAAGGAATACATGGTTATGTAATCTAAACTCTCATTCCAATCATTGAGACATTCTCAGAGGACGTTATGTAGCCGTTATTCACAGACCGTTTCGCGTCAGAGCAATTCTCAAAGTAATTGAAACTTTTCATGACTTTCGTCACTAGGTGAAGATAAACTTGATCAAAGCGAAACACTTTACCAACATATGATTTCGAGATATAGATAGGCGAGATATACTCGGCTCGAAATATCAAATGTGTATGATCCAGTCTATATAGCATACGACTTTTGTCTCATAAGAAGTAGGAGATAGAAGAGATAGACTTTTGAGTGATAGATAAGTTCAAGTCTCCACATACCTTTTTGTTGATGAAGTTCCACGGTTCCTTGAGTAGATCTTCGTCGTTGTATGATAAATCGGCATGAAGTCCTTGAGCTGAACTACACTTTTCTATCCTAGTCCGAGACTTAGCTATGTAGGCTAGAAATCAAGACTTATAATTTTGATCACTAACATTTACAAACATGCTTGAGATAGAAACGCATGCGAGTTCGACCGAGCTACGCTCTAACAATGTCTTTCTTTAGCCTTTCAAGAAGACTCTTGTAATTATTGTCACCAACAATTAATAGCTGAGAGTCATTCTTGTGACTAACTTTTTGTCCCTTCTTGGCTATGGAGGACTTCGGGACCCATTTAGAGTTGGTTTTTGTAGGAGCAGCTTTCTCCTTCATACCATTAGGACGATTGTCCTTTTGAATACTTTGCGAAACATCCTTTCTCCAATTTGGAACATCAGATCTTGTCTTTGCATTTGGAACGTCATCTCTCTTTCTATAATTGGGTATGTCATGAGATGACCTTATCGAGTGATATGCAAACTTTGAACTATCATTATAATAATTTTTTTGCCTAAACTTAGGGCAATAACGATCTGAGTTCTTATGAGGAGAAAACTTAGCCAATTCGTTTGATACAAAAGAAAGTTCATCTTGCATCTTACGAACTTTGCATCCCCATTGCAAGTGTCCTTTATTACCACAATAAAAACAATGCTTAGTATAACTATACGAAGTATGAGTTTTAATGTTACCTTTTTGTGGATCCTCTTGCATTGGAGCTCGACGAGTTTTCTTCTTCTTCTTATCTTTGTTCAATGTTGTTGCTTCCTTCACATTAGTAGAAAAGCTTTCTTTGATTACTGCTGGTTGAACACTATTCTTAGGCTTGACGGACTTTTCTTATTTACAAGAAATATGAGCATCTTTGTCATCAATGGAAGCCTCTGTTTGAGAAGAATTTGTAGTTTTAACAAATTTTACCTCTTTGCTAATATTTGAAGCATTTATTCCTTTATAGCCCAATCCTCGTGTATCAAGATGATTTCGACTTGCTTCTAACATTGAGGTTAACTTGTTTGAGTTTTCATGTTCAGTTCCAAATTTTCTTCTTCCAACATATTGATTTTATCAAGAGCACTGGCTAGATCAGCCTCAAGGCGTTTTTCTCGTGAGAGATATACACCTTCTTTCTCTTCAAAACTATTTTGTTGAGAGTTAATCCTTGCATCAGATTCAATAAGTTTCTCTATCAACAAAAGAATTTTTTCAAGAGCAGCATCACGCTCCCTTTTTAACAGTTCTATTAGAGAGAGACTGGCACTTACTTTATCCTCAAGATTTTGTATTTGTTGAGAATCATTTTCCTTCAACTTTTCGTAGTCTAGACGATGCCTTTCACATTCAGTAGTCTTTAATTGTAAAGTAACCTGAAGTTCCTTTACTTTCTCATTAGCCACACATAGGATAATTTCGTTAGACAACAAGCACTCGCGAATCTCTTCCAACTTAGAGTTTGTAACCTCTGATTTTGGAGGTGGTTTAAAAACCTCTTGCGATACGTTAACTGAGTCTTTCAATAATTTTCGTTTTCGCTTAGTCTTACTTTGACTCATTTCTTATAGGTTGGATCGCACCAAACACAGATTGTTAGATCTTTTCGTGTTTGCCTTCTCTGATACCAATTGAAAAGGCGAGGGTACCCAAATATACCTCAAGCTAAAACTTTTCCTACCTATAAGTCCTTTCTCTGAAAGTGATTTTCTATGGACTGATTCGAGACAATACAATTAATCGGTTCACACTTCGTGTGATCGTCTATGAATACGAGATCGAGACAATACAACAACGAAGTATCTTTACTTGATACAAAGGTTCAGACTTAACCAAACACAATAGGATTGCTTATCAAGTAAATAGGAATTAACGTTTGTGCGATTTACTTTAATTATAATAAAAAAATTATAATGCGGAAATATAAAGTAAATGACACAGCAAGATTTTGTTAACGAGGAAACCGCAAATGCATAAAAACCCCGGGACCTTGTCCAGAATTGAATACTCTCGGGATTAAGCCGCTACACAAAATTACACCTAACTTCGTATAGTTGAGACCAAGCAACTAAACCTATAGTTCACCTAGTTCCGTCTATATTCCCACGCCTCCAACTTATAAATAAGTCACGTACTTGGAACAATTCCTTTGGTTCGTATTCCAAACAGTAAAGGAAAAACAAATCTGTTTGGTATCAACTCTATTCAACCAAGTGATATGAGTCGGACAAAGGTTCTTCCGTTTATCTTAACATAAACTTCTTCGTCCGGTCCTTAGATCTATCTTATTGAATTACCGAAGTAATCGTTTAAGATTAAGCCAACAACACTCTTAATCAAAAGAATTGTGTTGATGCCGATCTACTCAATTAATCAATCCAATCTACCACAGAGATAAACCGATTATTAATTGGATCCTCTTTTACCGAAACAAGTATTGTGCACACCAAAGATTATAAACCCAAGTCAGATCTTTAATATCTTCTTTGTCTTCAAATCTTCAATAAAAACCTGCACACAATCACTTGAATCTCTTGTGATCAATCACGCACAGAACGGAGTCTGTTAACAATGGATTATCACAAGATCGTATTTAGAACTCACAACATTCTAAAGATCCTTGTCGAAACTGTGAACTAGTTTGAGTGAATCTTATACCAGAAGAGAATATTCTCAAGAATAAACAAACTAGGTGCAATCAGATTTCAACCACCGTTAGTCAATCAAATCAATCGAAAACAAAAGATAAACCGCAATTATCTAGTTTCCCACCAACGGTACACGCTAGAGCTTCTCAATCCCAAAGAAGACTTTAAACTGAGCGGTCGTAAGAGATTTCCTAATTAGGTTACTCTCCTCTCCGAATAGGCGGCTACACCGGTAACAACAACAAAAGAGGAAGTTTGTTGTTACGAAGGATTAGTTTGCTAGAAAGGCAAACTTCAAGTATTTATAGACAAGGAAGTTTGGACACCAAGGAATTTCCAAAACCGAAAATATTCTTAAGATATTCATTAAAGCACGAATTCGGTTTCATAATTCCTGGAAATGCTCTGTCCAAAAATAATGATCGAAATCTCTCGGAAAATCTAATTAGTAAATGCACATTACTAATTCTGGAATTTCCCTACAAAGTGAAATTAATACCCTTAATTAAAAGATTCTTAACTTACTTATGTTTCGATCCTGGGATTCTCTTCCCTTAGCCGTTAAGAAATATCTTTGAACAATTAAAGAAATAAACATTCACAACACATGCTAAAAGTATGTCGACATCCTTACTTGTAAGTTCTTTTTCACACTTACAACCTTGAAACCGATTTACCACACTTCCAAACAAGTTTAGAATTGGTTCATCTGACTTTCAAGAACTATGTAATTGATCAAACCAACATTCAATCACAATCATGGGTTTAACGGTTCTACCAAAACAAGTTTCGGTTCTACCTCCATGTGAGTACTGTGCATAGTCATGCTAGCTTTCCAAAATTCGGTTGACTAGGTACTAGGATCGGTTCCCCACATATATATGGTATCTAACTTATATGTGTTGCACATATATGTCCATAGGATCGGTTCCCGTTTTCCTAAAAACGTGTTGCACATGTCCATAGGATCGGTTCCCCTTTCTGCTATAAACCTTGCTGCACCCCATACAAGGATCGGTTCCCTTTTGTGATGTACTGCACCTCTTACTAGGATCGGTTCCCCTTTCCCATATTTGGTCAGACAAAACACAAACCCGATCATACCATCTCAGGTGATTACTTAAGATCGGTTTCACTAATAAAAGTCATACCAATACATAATTCAGGCCTTTGTGAATAGTTCTACCAAGAACACAAACAAGTTGTGAGCGGTTATACTCAATCACACATATTGGTTGTTCATAAGATATGCAATGAAAAACAAAACCAATAACACCTGGCAATTTCCTTTTCGGTTCACAAACAAGTTTATGAACTTACTTTCTTAGAACACATGTAAACATTGTTCCCTAGGATGTAATCCTCACCTCCTACCCATACATAATCACAATAACATTCAAATGATTATCGCGATGTGTTATCTACAAAGTTTAATGGTTAAGCAATAAACCTCGTATTGTATTCCTTAATACTATGTCTATCTAGAGTTCAAATATGCTTCGCAGTTATGTTTTCAATATGCACGACTTGAAAGATACGTTAGGGAATGAAACAGTTCAAGTCAAATATCACTAACCTCAAGTGGAAGGATGATTGTTGTCGTTGTAGCTCCTTGCTTCTTCACATCTTCCAATCTGAAACTCAACCTCCATCCTTCCATGAACGTTGTTGCTGAAGGAAGTAAAAGAAAAACCGAGGCACAACAACACATGCATGCTTCTCCAGTTCTCCAGGCTCCTCCACAAAGGAAGGATAATCAAACCCGAAATGCACAAATATGGACTTAGCGTCAACAAAATGACCAGACATACCCGGACTTCCCTCTTCCCATTGAAAAAGTGATCCAGTTGCTAGAAGTCTGGATCCAAGATGGTACAATCAAATTTCCATACGTCAAGAAAAAGCCGACTGAAGAAGAAATAGAGAATCCTCGTTATTGTCGCTTTCATAGGTTCGTCAATCATCCAACAAGCGACTGCAAGGTTTTGAAGCGCATCTTCAAGGAAAAGGTCGAATCAGGAGAACTTAACCTGGGGACTGAAGGGGTGCACAGGGATCCTCTCTCAGTCAGGACAATCTCTCTCTGAACAACCTGTCAAAGAAGCGGTTCATGGTCGAACATATATGTGAAATGTTTTATCCGTCGAAGGAACAAAGGAAAGACATGTTCACAATACTGAATCGCATCGTGTCAGGGAGACGGCTGTTTATTTTCGGAAATACTCCTTGGTCCTTCAGCCACAGACAAGGAGATGCACGACCGTGTACTGCTTACCATAGTCGATCTCAAAGGAAACAAATTTGGAAGAACGTTGATCCGCCATCAACATAATTCCACTGAAGACTCTTAGAGCCGCAGGCATCACTCGAAAAGAAGTTACTCATGTTCCCATCTCAATCAAGAATCATGAAGGAACGCTCAGAGATGCTAATGGCTACATTACTCTCAAGATGAAAATAGATAGAAGCCAAGTTTTTTATAGTCAATGAAGATTCAGGATATGACATGATCCTCGGATGAACATGGATCCATGGATGCTGAAAAAACGCCTTTGGTTTCACATCTCTCCAACGAAGAAGGTTCGATCCAGGGGGTTTGGTGAGCGCTCCGTCATCATGGCACTAGGAGGAATTTTTTATGAGGTTGAAACAAGAACCCGAAGAAGGTTCATTGACATTTCTCAAAATATTCTGCACTCAGGAAAGTCTCATTCCTCCTATGCCCATATCATATATTCTTCTACATGCTCTCCTAGCATGGGGACTCAATTCTGCTAACAACTTAACCATTGCAAGACGTCATGAATGGATATCTTCACCACAACAATATTTTATCAAGTGGTCGCACCTCTTCGAATCGAGCATCTCACTGGAATGTTCATTTTAGAGACGATATGAAATCATGACAAGGAATGTCTTGGATGTACTCATGTTCCGCATTCAGGAATGTCCACCGCCGAATTATGGAAAAGTTCTGACGCGTGTACGAGCATGAAATCTCACACGTTGGAGGACTAATGAAGGAAAAGCCGAACAGAAGATATTCAGGGCCAAGATGATCATGCCTAAGACGTTCTCTTAAGGGATCTGATGCATTGACCCTCAAGCATCTGAAGTTTGAAGCAGGATTTTCTTAATTTATTCGTGTTGATCAATCCCTCCAAAACATATGCAATACTTGCATTCAGTAATTGATCTCTTTCAGCAATCAACATCAGTTTATTTAAATGAAAATCTTTATCAAACCAAAAGAAAATTCCTACAACAGTCAATCGCCTACTTTTCCAAGGCCAACTGAAAATCAAAAACTGCTCATTTCTCGGTGCCTTATTCTAAGAAGCCTTCAAATTGTACTCCCAATCAAAGATTACACCTTCTATAATGGCGCCTCTAGCTTCAGCACAAATATCTCAACGATGACACACTGATTTAACACCAACACGATCAAAGTGTAACTGAATTTATCCCATGATAAGACTTCTGAAGCATATGCAACATCATTCGTCCATGGATGGCACAAACTCCTTCAACATACACCGGGGACTTGATCTTATTGGAGAAATCAATTCTATTTCAATAAATTTTATCCACATAACAAGTTATTGCAACCTGATGTGATTCCATGAAACTTCATCAACGGGTCTCTCTACATCACAAGCCCCTGCACGACTGAGGAACTTCCTCTCTTCACCGATCACATCCAGAATGGAAACTGCCGCTGCTATCTACCGCAACAACATCGATTCCCTGACAAGGCACTTCACAGTAAAGGTTCGGGAGAATTTGGGTTAAACCCTACACCCTAATCTTACGGACGCTCAACTCATCAATTAGTTCGTGAATGTAAAGGCTCACTGGATGAAGGAGTAAAAACTATGTCGATAATCATGAATCTAGCCTTTTCAGTCTCTGGAGAAATTCTGACCATAGTATCGGCATCAACAAGCATTTGTGGAGAAAATTCTATCGTGATCCAGCATCAACGACAGTCTCAAGGGCAACATCCTCATGACCAGCTTCATCAACTATCTGTTCTCTGAAGTGTTACTCGACGAAGCGGACTTCTCCAAGCACTAATGATTCATATCAAGGTGTGTATACATGAAATATATTCAGATGAAAGTCTTTCCCAAGTCTTCTACAAGATGTTCTCATCACCTCTACAAACGAGGTACAACACACTTCAGGCCATGGGTTTAGAAAAACGTACCAATGGGTGAGTAATGGGACAATTCTTCCTGAACAAAAGATGTTTGTCTATGTCTCTTCTACAACATACCAAAAGGGCGCATCAATCGGATATACGAGCTGAAAGATATGGCCTTTACCGTCAGGTCTACGAAATCTGAAAAATTTATACGGGATTACAAATTACAAACGTGCACGCTTCGTTGACTGACCTCTACAACTCCAAATTGAGTAATTCTTGTATCATGAGATAAGTCGGTCTCTTAGCTTCAAAATTTGGGGTCAAGCATCAAATTCCGACGTCGTATGAGGTTCCTGCAGCTTCCAGAGCATACAATATGCAAGCAGCAATTCTTAGACGAGATTCATAACTTCCACAGTCGATTTGTGTCCACCAGGTCTGTCCACTAAGTCCTTCATCAAGGTACCTTCAACTTCGACCACCTAGGTCTTTACATCAAGTTTTCTACCTGGGTCCTCTATCTCTTGCCAGAAGAAGAGAAAACGAAAAGGAGAAATTTAACAAAA
The DNA here is from genome assembly GCF_003573695.1 of Papaver somniferum. Taxonomy (NCBI): domain Eukaryota; kingdom Viridiplantae; phylum Streptophyta; class Magnoliopsida; order Ranunculales; family Papaveraceae; genus Papaver; species Papaver somniferum. The sequence continues at coordinate 208,842,521 of NC_039364.1, forward strand.
TACTGGGGACTGACAGTCCACTGATCATGATGATCAGTTTTACAGTCCAAGACCCGTGACACCAGACTCTCATGTGCTAATCATTCATCATAAAAGGAATGCTACCACCAGGACATGCAACCATGGTCATTACATCACCCCCTCTTGAGAGCAACCTCAGTTATGGTCCCGTGACCAGGGTTTCAGAAGTGATGTTTCTACGACTGACAGAAACAAGATGGCACTGCAAGCACCATGCTCATGTATCAATCAAGGGGTACTGATCTCAAATGAATCAATGACATTAAAATCCTTCACCAACCGTTCCAGACACAAGCAAATGGTCTAAAGACACAACATGAGTGTTTATAACAAGCTCGCCTGAGATGATTTTACACTGTCACGCACAAAGCAGCGAACTGGGAGAAATTGGTGAAGAATCTAGGGATGGGTCATGTACCATTCTCTTCGTATGGATGTCCTCTATAACATATCCAAAATTCATAGCAATTGGAGAAACGAGCAAAACGATATGACCAAAACATTGGACTACATACAAGCTGAAAAAATTCTGGAAGTCTCCTGGAAGTTTACTATTTCGCCTATTTGGGACCCTAAACATGCTCAAGACTCAATTATCTCCTTCAATAAAGCTTGGAAATTTCCTGAGAATGAAGAAACATGGGTAGATCGCTAAAATCCGACATCGGACGAAGATTCTACGGCATTTTCAATGAAGACCTAACTTCTGAATTTTCTGATGACGGATTATGACGAAGTTCATCATTAATCCACGTCAGGAGCTACACCATCAATGCAAGGCCACACTTCATCTTCAGTTGATAGTCTCACTTGCTAAAGTCGACGGTGTTTCTGCTGATGAGATATGAGCTTTTCATCCTCAGCTCTTTTCTTCTGTGACATTTCATTACGTCTCTGCTTTCTCTCCGCATCTGCTAATACCAAGAAAGCATATATCTTAGCACAGACGACTCCCATATGATCGAGAGACATACAATATATCATCTTTCCAGCGTCTCTGAAAGGTTGATTCACCTCGGCAAGAACATCTGATCTTTGACTTAGTATTTCTGGAGCGTTCCTCGGAAGAGCCGGAAGAGTGGATGTAACCAGAAGTCACCACTATCTGATGCAAAAGACATGGAGTCATGGATATACCAATAGCAAACGCGTAACAAAAATGGTAACAATCCAACTCTTACTTATTTACAATTCCACTAGCTGTAGTGATTATAACGTCAGAATTTCGAAAACTTGCTCGTTCCTTCAAACCTGCAAAGACGAGCAAAGTTCGTTATTCAAAATCATGACTTGATTTTCATAAAACCGTGAACAACCCACGTGAATTTTAACATCCACTGGTTATTCAAAAATTGGACAGACGTCCACTCTACAATTGTGAAAACTTACATACAGACATTATTTCACCATGTATAATTGTCTACTTTCAACAGTTGTTCAAAATCAAAACATTGGTTTTACAAAAATATATATATTTAACGTGAAACTCACGTAAGTTTGAAAAATAATATATAGATATATATATATATATATATATATATATATATATACTTTTGCTCCCTCGCGCGAGCATCTGTCTTTGAAGCGAGAGTATATTTTCAAAGATTTCTGAAAGCTCGAAGATAAAAAATTTCATGAAAGCTCATAAACAAAATTTTATTGCTGACAGACGCACGTCTGTTCAAAAAAAAAAATTCTCTCGTACGAGCATCCACCTTTGAAACGAGAGTTTATTCCACTTTGTGAAATCTCAGTATTTAAAAAATAAAATTTTGTTTTTCGTGAAAGCTCATAGACAAAAATTTTATCATTAGACTCAGGTCTATTTTGTTTGTTTCTTAAACTAACGAACGAACGAACGTCCGCGCTAAAACGGATTCCTTTCTTGGGCCCGGATCCGTGAATCCTAAACCGACCAAGGTTCCATCACCAAATCAGCGGTGCTACACCACTTTATGCTCGTTAGACAATGTTCTATCATGCCACTGGGATCTTCGTTCAAGCCATGGTTCGCTCGTACAATCGAAAATCTGGTAACATCTTATCTTACGACTAAGTTCAATTACTTATTTCGTTTATGATTAGAACATCACCATCCAGTGCTGACTGAGGAACATGATTGTACCTCACTAAGCAGGGGACTTAATGTAGATGGTGGATTTTCGATAAAGGGTAAAATCGTAAAACCATAATTATACATACTCCTGATCCAGCAGTCAGATGAGTATTGAGGCTCATGTCTCTCATTGAAGCATCAAAGTTCATACAGCAATAACCTCTGACTGAGAATACTGTCTCTCAGAGCATATGCAGATGTGTAGTCTCTCAACTGAGACAACGGCATATCTCATGGATACTGAGCAATTTCAGTAATCACTTTTATATAGAATCGAATGATTGGGTGGCTCCTAGACAGCTTGCCTTCTAGTATAGAGCGACAACGTCTTCAGGATGTAACAATGTTTTCCCTGACTATATAAAAGATATGTGTATAGAATCATTATGATTGGACGGCTCCTAGACAGCTTTCCTACTAGTATAGAGCTATAACGTCTTCAGGATGCAACAACATGTTTTCCCTGACTATAATATACATAATAAATATGACGCTTCAACAAGCTCATACCGCTCAATTCTTGAATAATTAATACTCCTAGACAGCATGCCTGCTAGTATAGAGCCATCAAATAATTATCTCCAATCCTTAAATTCATTAACTGAATATTCGGAAATACTCCACATTCTTCATAATATTTCATCACTTCAATTCTTGGTTCTTCCCAGCAGAATTCCATGGGTTAGTGATAAATATTCAACGTGCGGGCATGTGAGCCACCATCGAGTAAGCCCTAAGAAAATGGTGCAAGTGTATTCAGCAATAAATGCACTGACGAGCACCTGAACGCACGAACGAACATTTGTTGATAACATGAAGGAACGATCAAACCATGGATAAAATAATAATAAAAAAATATTTAAAGAGGCGTCTAAGGGGACCAAGCCCACCGGCCGGCCGGTCATGCTGCCGTGGTCGGTCCCACGCTTCTCCCTTTATTTTATCATATTTTATTATTTTCCCTTGATCTCATGAAAATCCTTTCATTTGAGCAAATCCCTTAATTTTATGAAACTCGTCAGTTTCATGATATTTCCTTCACATCAAGGAAATTACACAAAAATTACATAAAATTAGGAAAGGTGTCACGGGACCGTGGTCACTAGTCGGCCGACCATGCCCTAGCCGTAACCATCCCACACCTTGTAATTCCTTATTTTATTAATTATTTCCATCATCTCATGGAAATTCCTTAATTTTATGAAACTCCTCAGTTTCATGATATTTTCTTCACAGCAAGGAAATTACACAAAAATTACATAAAATCAGGAAAGGTGTCACGGGACCGTGGTCATTAGCCGGCCGTCCATGCCCTAGCCGTGACCATCCCACACCTTGTAATTCCTTATTTTATTAATTATTTCCATCATCATGTAAATTCCTTAATTTTATGAAACTCCCCAGTTTCATGATATTTCCTTCAAATCAAGGAAATTACATAAAATTATGTAAAATTAGGAAAGGTGTCACGGGACCGTGGTCACTAGCCGGCCGGCCATGCCCTAGCCGTGACCATCCCACACCTTGTAATTCCTTATTTTATTAATTATTTCCATCATCTCATGGAAATCCCTTAATTTCATGATGTTTCCTTCAAATCATGAAAATAATATAAAATTAGGAGAAACTCGCGGGACCGGGCCGTAGCCGGCCGACCATGCCCAAGCTGGTTCCACACTCCCTTATTTTATTATCATTAATATTATTTATTTCCCTCATCTCATGGAAACTCATTCACTTCAAGGAAACTCCTTGATTTCAACAAACTCCTTGATTTCATGATATTTCCCTAAAATCATGAAAATAATAATAAATTAGGAAAAGTGTCATGGGACCGTCCTCATTGGACGGACGTCCATGCCTTGGCTATAGCCGGTCCCATACTTCATGATTGCTTCATTTTATTATTATTATTTCCTTCATCTTATGAAGTTTCCTCGGTTTCAGCAAAATCCTTGATTTCTTCTTATTTTCTCAAAATGTTGCTCAAACGCACATCAGAAAATATCAAAATTCTCAGGACTGAGACACGGACCATTTGGAGACGTGAGCATGTTACCTTGACCAACCAATGTTGGCTCTTTGGCTTGCAAGGATCCGGTCCCACGTATTTTTACCATTTTGACCTAATTTGCGCAATTACACGTATTAGGTCCAGAACTCTTCCAAACAATTTGGAAATTTCATAAAATGATCGTCAGTCGATCCCGTGACCAACCAGGGCCGGTTTCATGACCCCTTGGTCGGTCCTTTATCTCTTCACAATTTATTAGGTTTTATCACCTAAGATTCAGACGAACATTATTTTAAAAAATGATTAAACCAGCATTTGATCATCTTTTCACCAACTGGTCTTCAAGAGACTTTGGTATTTTTCTCACTCGAGCAGCTGGGCGTTACATGGTTGACTCATCATCCCATGTAAGCGGTCCCTCCTTCACTCCGTGGTTGATTTTCAATAAATTATCAATTGATCAAAATTAGGGTTTCGAATCCAAAGCTCTGCAAAACATAATTCTGAGCAGATTTAAACACTAATAATTTTACATTGATCCCGTGATCAACATTTTAATTAATTATACTCGGTTCAATTTTCAGTATTTTAAATTAATATTTTATTTGGTCCTGTTACCAATAATTCATCAAACGAGCAACATTTGCTCAAATGAGCAATATTTACTCAGACTAAGAAATATTGGTTCAACTATCAATATTCAACAATTCATCAAGGGAACAATATTTTTTCACGTTAATTATCAACATTTATTTGAAAATTATACCTCTGTCTCAACAGACACGTTCAATTCATGAGTCCCATAACATTTGTTCAACTCGGCAATACAAGGACTCATCGTCCCATGAAGTCAACAACTGACTAACTAAAACCACGAAACATCAATCGTGTCAGATGGGGGGATATTTACTAGGGTTTTGGTCTGGCGGTCTACGGCACGTGTGTTCATACACACGATGAGAATGTGAGCAAGTCGTGCAATCAGTTGGAGGAGTTAGCAAAGTAGTGGATGGGAAATCAACCAAGTCTCCGCACGATGAGCAACTGGTTTTGACACGATTTCCCACTTCCCCACTCTTTGACTTCAGCAACTGTCACACTTCATGGGATCAAGGTGTCTACAATTCCAGCAATATAAAAGTCTCTGAATCATGATTGAAAAGGACAAGAACGTTCATATAGACAATCTTTCGTCTAGAAGAACTCATCGTCTGAGCAATCACTCTCAATTGAGTAAATTCAACCATTCAGAGCTTTCTTACGCAGAATACACAATACACCTACAATCTTTGATCGCCATTGATCTCATACATTTCTCATCTTCCCTTCTACAGATCGACCCATCCTCTCTTGTGACCGAATTTACTCTGGAACGACCATTGTCTTGGTTTAGGCCGGAGTCCTACAGATTGATCTCTCGAACTTAAAGTATTCCCTTCTTGCAGTGCATCTGTGTGAGGTTAAAAATTTCGCTCGGTTCAAGGAGTCTCCTCCGCACGGTCATCTCCTCAATTCCGTAAAACCAGCAAATCGTTTTTACCCATCTACACCTAATACTTCCAAGCTAACCTATACGAAGTTGACTCTAGTACATAAGCTAACCCTGAACCCTGAACCCTGAACCCTTAACCCTGAACTCTTAACATGAGTTTTGATTCACTAAAATATGACAACCAAACTTGACATACCAACACTTAGTGGGTTCAACCAAGCCATTCTCTAACAATCTCCCCCTTTGTCAATTTTAGTGACAAAACTCTTACATCATATGGATAAAAAAATTACAAGAATTCATTACACATCCGCTTGATTCCGGATTCAACAGCACAATAAAACTGCTTACATTCAATCTTTCAAAATGTCGTTGTTGACATTATAATAACAAAGATAATACTCCCCCTAAGGAAGATAGGTAGATATTCAATACACACGTCTTTGTTATAACAATTCACATGACATGTTACTCCCCCTTAGTCTGTGCTTTCACTCTTTCGTTAGATAAACGTTCAAGCACCATTGTTCTTTTCCTTAGCGATACCAATCAATATAAAACCAATGCCAGTATCACATGTTTACTCCATATATTTCTCCCCCTTTTTGTCACAAAAATGACAAAGAAACGAAAAAAATAAAGGAAAACACGAAAAGAATCTTACAAATCTCAAAATAGACTTGCAAACCTGTAGAGTTAGGCACGAGGGTTCCACACATCATGTTCTGATAACCAATATCAAAACCGAAACTACAAGTATTTTTATTTTGATATGTTATCAAGGAAACAATTGTCCGAAACAATTTTTCCAATTTAGTTTAGCAAACCAAAAATCAACTAAGCACTTTAGTCCCATTGCTAAACCGATTGTTCAAAAACAACCGCTTAATTCGATAAGACCAAAATAAAGATAAACTCTATTTTTCTCATCCGGTTCTAATTATCCATAAACTTAGACCTTTCAATTTTAAACAAGACAAGTACTAGGTTAGTTAACTAGCATTTCTTGTTAAGGCATTCGATTAGACTTGAATAACCGAAACTTCACTTCGATAAGTCTAACTAAGATCAGAATTAACTTAGTTTCTCTTATCCGAAATCGAATTGGACTAAACAACTCATCTCGTACACCTTTTTATTTCGTTAATCCATAAATAAATCAACTTGCATAATTATTCACCTCAACCGGAAGCAATTGAAATAACATAGACATTAAAATCACCGCCATTGCACCAAAATTTTGTAAGCCTAAACAATTAATACCATACAAAAGCAAGATAACAATAGTTTTTCTTAATCAGAACCAATTGAATCACACACAACATCAATTGTACCGAAATTTTATAAGCCTAAACAATTGATACCACACAATAAAGCAAGAAAACAATAGTTTTTCTTAACCGAAACCAATTGAATCACACATCCACACACACATCATGGAATAAATATCAATTGTACCGAAATTTTGTTAAACAAAAGCAACAAGTATATATAATATAAACTCGGGCTTTTCTTAAACAGGAAAACAATTAACTAACAAGATTGTTACCTCAAATTTCGCATCCACTTCTCCAATATGTTTGCATCTTCGTCCAGGGAGAATTGATATCGAAATATCATCACGTTGTCATCCTTATGCCAAAACAAAAGAATAATAACAACCCTCAACCCTTACCAGAGAAAGGTTGAAAACCGGTTTTAACAATTGCAAGCAAGAGTTGAAAACCGTCGAAACACATATGCTTTAATGCTAAACAAAAACCGATTCAACATATTGTGACTTTTTCACATATTGTTTCTACCAGAACCCCTCATGATTATTTGATAAAGCCTACCAACATGGGCTAGAACTTAATACTGCTAAACCAAAAAGTCACCCAAACCATAAGGGTTCACAATATATGAGATCGAATATTAAGGTAGTAAAACCGAAATCAAACATCCCATAAACAATTTGCAATACACCATAAATATTCAACATAAAATCAAGTATTACAATTACCTCAATCTTTTAGGAAACTGAATTACGAAACCAACTAAAAAAGAATGAGGTCATTCCGAGTTCGGACGAAGAAGTTATGTGCAAAATAGTTTTTACACATCTTCGCAAGGGGACCTCTCACTAGGATCAGTTCCCTCACCATGACAGGGTACTAGGATCGGTTCCCTCACTATGACAGGGTACTAGGATCGGTTCCCAAGAGTTACTTGTGAATATCACAACACTAAACTTTTTTCGACATAACTTTTGCATACGATGTCCGAATTCAGTGATTTTTGGCTCGTTTTAACCGTAAAAACAAGAGCTACACATATATGATCAGTAGATATCAACATCATAAACTCACAATTACCGTTTATTTCAAAACACAAATAGAGAAAGTATAAGTATAGAAGAAAAGAAATCTCCTAAAGATGTTAATTAGTCATATAATAATCGAGAGATCATATGCTTAGTTTAATGTGCTTCCTCACCTTTCAAAGTTGAGCAACAAGGTGAGTATGCAAATTCTAACACAACTAGGTTGTGTTGATTTGATCCTTGTCTTGTTCGTCACGAGTGACTAAGACGGAATCATCACTCTTGACCTCTTGCTTGGTTTGTTTTCTCTTGTTCCATCTCTTGTTTTTTCTTCTTTGACTTGTGATGTAGAGTGTGATTATCACAACCTTTACTAGTACAAGAGATTTCAGACATAATGTTTGAAAAAGCGGGGGTCTAACAACACCACCCAATATTTCTATTAGCAATCTGCATGGACTAACTCCGAAATACTTTGCTAGAGAATCAACTAGACAGTCAGACTCAATCTAGATAAAAGTATCTCAAGGAGTTAATATCTCTCTCTTGATTTGATTTTTACTCAAGTTAAAATCAATAGCGAGTCTTTATCAAATACAAGGAATAACTTGGACGGTACCAAATACCAATGTCCAAGGATAAATCAATATCAATCAACAACCAAAGGTTGGATTTCCAATTGATGATCACGAACGCACAACCTGCATTATTTCAATTATATAAAATATAATGCGGAAAAGAAATAACACAGACACCAGAAGTTTTGTTAACGAGGAAACTGCAAATGCAGAAAACCCCCAGGACCTAGCCCAAATTGAATACACACTGTATTAATCCGCTACAGACATTAGCCTACTCCAAGCTAACTTCGGACTGGACTATAGTTGAACCCCAATCAGTCTCCCACCGATCCAAGGTACAGTTGTACTCCTACGCCTCTGATCCCAGCAGGATACTGTGCACTTGATTCCCTTAGCTGATCTCACCCACAACCAAGAGTTGCTGCAACCCAAAATCGCAGACTTGATAATAAACAAATCTATCTCACACAGAAAAGTCTATCAAAGGATAAATCTGTCTCCCACAGATAAACCCTAGGTTTTGTTCCGTCTTAAGATATGAAATCAAGGTGAACAAGAACCAATTGATAATCCGGTCTTATATTTCAGAAGAACAGCCTAGATTATTCAATCACCTCTCTCCAATCCTTCCTGACTACACAGGCGGTTTGTCGAAGAATCACAAACAGTGAGACGAAGATGTTTGTGACTTCTTTATCTTGCCTATCGGAGAACCCTCACGATCTCAAGCCAATCAAAGATTGTACTCGTACGATAGAAGATGCAATATCAGATCACACAACTACGATAAAAGTAGTATCGGTCTGGCTTCAATATCCCAAAGAAGTCTTTAAGTCGTTAACCTGGTTTTAGAGAAGAAAACCAAAGGTTAAAGGAGAATCTACTCTAGCGAGCGCACTAGTATCACACAGACGTGTGGGATTAGTTTTGCACAATGCTAGATGTCTCCTTTATATAGTCTTGAAATCAGGGTTTTGCCTTAGTTACCAAGCAATCCATATTCATTGTTAGATGAAAAACTGACTTAGATTCAAGCTAATATTTCTCAACCGTTAGATAGAAAACTTAGCTTGTCACACACACTTGGGTAGACGTTTACTAGGTTTGTGAAAACCATGCCCAAACGTGTACGTGTATGTTGGTTCAACATAGTAACCCAAAAGGTTACCATATGAGCATTTCATATTAACCTTGTTCTTCTTCACCATAACTAGTTCAATTGACTCAAATGAACTAGTTAAAGAGTTGTTCAATTGCTATGAGATCTTATGTAACTACACAAGACACAATTGAAACAAAGATGATTCGATTCGATTGAATCGGCTCATGAACTTTATAGCCACGGTTTGCATAAGGCATTCCTTAGTAATTTAATTTTCATGTTCAGGGCACATCTTTAGATCATAACCTCTTAAGCTCACAAACAAGTTCGCGGACTTAAGACAACCGGTGGAGTTTTCCAAACTCAGCAGAAAATCTCGGCAAAGAGACTTTAGCCAGTTCTCAGACTAAGTTCGCGGAGTTACTCGCAAACGAGTTTTTGAAAAATCCCAGCAGAAATTCTCGGTACAAGAACTTCCGTCAGTTCACGGACTGGGTTCGCGGACTTGGCAAAGCCAATTCCTCCGGTTTCTCTCAATCAACAAAGTTCGAAAACTTCGGATTAAGGAATACATGGTTATGTAATCTAAACTCTCATTCCAATCATTGAGACATTCTCAGAGGACGTTATATAGTCCTTATTCATAGACCGTTTCGCGTCAGAGCAATTCTCAAAGTAATTGAAACTTTTCATGACTTTCGTCACTAGGTGAAGATAAACTTGATCAAAGCGAAACGCTTTACCAACATATGATTTCGAGATATAGATAGGCGAGATATACTCGGCTCGAAATATCAAATTTGTATGATCCAGTCTATATACCATACGACTTTTGTCTCATAAGAAGTAGGAGATAGAAGAGATAGACTTTTGAGTGATAGATAAGTTAAAGTCTCCACATACCTTTTTGTTGATGAAGTTCCATGGTTCCTTGAGTAGATCTTCGTCGTTGTATGATGAATCGCCATGAAGTCCTTGAGCTCAACTACATTTTTCTATCCTAGTCCGAGACTTAGCTATGTAGGCTAGAAATCAAGACTTATAGTTTTTATCACTAACATTGAAAAACATGCTTGAGATAGCAACGCATGCGAGGTCGACCGAGCTATGCTCTAACAATCTCCCCCTTTGTCAATTTTAGTGACAAAACTATTAATACATATGGAATACAAAAAATATAAACTTTAGTGGCTCCTATTCCATAGTCTAATCTTCAACGTTCCCTGAAATCTTCGTCCTTCCAAGTACTCCAATGATCCCAAAGGTTGTAAGTTTAGCATCACCATTGTTGAAGATCCGTAGCTATAACAATGAGAGAAAGCGAGATTCTCGATCATTATTATACAGTGTCATAGTATTATTATGTAACATCAAAGTCCAATTGTATCACGACTTTAACAATAACACTATGGTGATATGTATCACTCCCCCTTAGTCAATACTCCATCTCGATCATGGAAACCACTCCCCCTTACACAATGATCCAAAAACCATATGTATTTGTAGTGTGAACTACAATATTTCTCCCCCGTTTTTTCAATAAAATTGGCAAAGGTAGAAGAACGAGATCATAATGAAATTTCCACAAGAGACATTTCATAGACTAAAATAAAAATACATACCAACTTAATTTAGATGCAATCATAAAGCCGAAGCTAAATGCATTCATTAAGGAGTTTTAAGATACAATATAACCCCTATAAAATTCCACAGCCACACACCCCGCAAGATATTACCATTAAGCACAAGTTCAAAAGAACTCTCCCCCATTTGATGTCATTCCCGAAAGAACAACAAGTGCGACCTTAATTTCAAAAGAAAAGAAGGATTTTAAAGCACTAAAGAGATACTAAAAAAAAACGACAATCCTACAAAAACTGAACTGGAAAGTACCTAATGGAGTTTCAGACTCAAAATTGCCCAAAAATATAAGGATAAGCATAGATGAAAGAGTTAATAAAACATATTAATGAACCAAAACAACACCAATAGACTGCCGCAAGTGTTGAAACGTTGCAGTGTCTAAGGGTTTGGTGAGAATATCAGCCAATTGTTGTTCGGAAGGCACAAACTCCATACTGATGATACCATTTTCATAAAGATCACGAATAAAATGGTACCTTATATCAATGTTCTTTGTTCTTGAGTGCTCAACAGGATTCTCAGTAATTCGAATCGCACTGGAGTTATCACAAAAGATCTTCACTATTCCAGTATCAATTCCATAATCAGCAAGCATCTGTTTTATCCATAGGAGTTGAGTACAGAATGATCCGACAGCAATGTATTCTGAATCACATGTAGACAGGGATTGAGAGTTTTGATTCTTGCTATGCCATGCTACAAGATTGAGACCCACATAGTAGAAGCCCCCCGATGTACTTTTTCCGTCTTCTACACATCCTGCCCAATCAGCATCAGAATAAGCAGAAAGGTCAGTATTAGTATCAAAAGTCTACGAGAGACCATACCCAACAGTGTGATTTATATATCGTATTATTCTCTTCGCATCTGCAAGATGAGATTCTCTTGGATCAGCCTGAAACCTGGCACAACAACCAACACTGAATGAAATATCAGGTCTAGTAGCTGTAAGATATAAAAGGCTACCTATAATGGATCGATATAGTTTTTGATCCACTTTTGCTCCTTTCTCATCCCTGTGTAATTTACCAGTAGTAGGCATGGGAGTCAGCTAAGGAGACGACTTATCCAGGCCGACTCTTGACACAAGATTTCGTGCGTACTTCTCCTGGGATAAGTAAATCCCCTCCTTATGTTGTTGAGTCTGTAATCCTAAGAAGTATCTTAATTCACCAACATTGCTCATTTCAAATTCTTTAGCAAGAGAGACTTGAAAGTCTTTTGTGAATTTCTCAGAAGTTGATCCATAGATGATATTATCTACATAGATTTGATCAATTACAACATCTTTCCCACTCCATTTGGTAAACAATGTTTTATCAGCTAATCCTCTTGAAAATCCTTTTCTAATAAGAGAAGTAGTAAGTTTCTCAAACCAGGCTCTTGGTGCTTGCTTCAATCGTATAATGCCTTATTGAGCTTCAGCACATGATCTGGGAAACCAGGGTTTTCGAATCCCTTAGGTTGAGCAACAAAACTTCCTCTTTTAGAATTCCATTCAGAAACGTTGATTTTATGTCCATCTGAAACAACTTAACCTTGAGAAAGAAGGCATGGGCCAACAAAAGTCGAATGGACTCAAGACGTGCCACAGGAACAAAGGTTTCGTCAAAATCGATTCCTTCAATCTGTGAATATCCTTGAGCGACAACTCTAGCTTTATTTCTGACAATTGTGCCGAATTCATCAGACTTGTTCTTGAATATCTATTTGGTACCGACAATATTGACATTTGGAGGACAAGGTACACGTTCCCAGACATCTTGTCTTTCAAATGGATTTAACTCTTCATGCATCGCATTGACCCAAAAAGGATCTTTCAGAGCTTCATCAATATTCCTTGGTTCCACCTGCGAAAGATAACAACCAAAATTGCATATATTTTGAAGTTGACCCCTTGTTTTGGCTGTAGAATCCCTTCCCCCAATGATACTGTTGGGGTCATGATTCCTTTGAACCCATATACGTCATGAGGGACAAGTTCTTGTTCATCAGGAATGGCTCGATCAGTGCTCTTCTCCTCGTCACTAGAAATGTCAGGATCAGTAACAGTTGGGATAACTTCAACTGATTCTGGAATTTCTTTGACTTTCTCAATTGTCTCTGTTGGAGGCAACTCAGCAGGAGAACTATCTTGACGAGAATTCTGCTGAATTTGGAAAACTCACCCGATTAACTTAAGTCCGCGAACTTGTTTGTTAACTTAAGAGGTTATGATCTAAAGATGTGCCCTGAACATGAAACATTAAATTACTAAGGAATGCTTTATGCAAACCGTGGATATAATTTTCATGAGCCGATTCAATCGAATCATCTTTGTTTCAATTGTGTCTTGTGTGGTTACATAAGATCTCATAGCAATTGAAAAACTCTTTAACTAGTTCATTTCAGTCAATTGAACTAGTTATGGTGAAGAAGAACAAGGTTAATATGAAATGCTCATATGGTTAACCTTTTGGGTTACTATGTTGAACCAACATACAACAACACGTTTGGGCATGGTTTTCACGAACCCAGTAAACGTCTACCCAAGTGTGTGTGACAAGCTAATTTTTCGATCTAACGGTTGAGAAATATTAGCTTGAATCTAAATCAGGTTTTCATCTAACGGTGAATAAGGATTGCTTTGTAACTAAGGCAAAACCATGATTTGAAGGCTAAATAAAGGAGACATCTAGCATTGTGCAAAACTAATACCCACACGTCTGTGTGCTACTAATGCACCCTCTAGATTCGATCTCCATTAACCTTTGATTTTCTTCTCTAAAATCAGGTTAACGACTTAAAGACTTCATTGGGATTGTGAAGCCAGACCGATACTACTTTATCGTAGTTGTGTGATCTGATCTAGCATCTTCTATCATACGAGTACAATCGATTGATTGGCTTGAGATCGTGAGAGTTCTCCGATAGGGAAGATAAATAAGTCACAAACATCTTCGTCTCACTGTTTGTGATTCCTCGACAATACGCTTGTGTAGTCATGAAGGATTGTAGAGAGGTGATTGATTAATCTGGGATGTTCTTAGGGAATATAAGACCGGATTATCAATTGGTTCCTGTTCACCTTGATTTTATATCAAAAGACGAAACAAAACCTAGGGTTTATCTGTGGGAGACAGATTTATCCTTTGATAGACTTTTCTGTGTGAGACAGTTGTTTTTATTATCAAGTCTGCGATTTTGGGTTGCAGCAACTCTTGGTTGTGGGTGAGATCAGCTAAGGGAATCAAGTGCGCAGTATCCTGCTGGGATTAGAGGCGTAGTAGTACAACTGTACCTTGGATCGGTGGGAGACTGATTGGGTTCAACTACAGTCCAGTCCGAAGTTAGTTTGCAGTAGGCTAGTGTCTGTAGCGGGTTAATACAGTGTGTATTCAATCTGGACTAGGTCCTTGGGTTTTTCTGCATTTGCGGTTTCCTCGTTAACAAAATTTCTGATATCTGTGTTATTTCTTTTCCGCATTATATTTTATATAATTGAAATAATACAGGTTGTGCGTTCGTGATCATCAATTGGAAATCCAACCTTTGGTTTTTTATTGATATTGATTGATCCTTGGACATTGGTCTTTGGTACCGTCCAAGTATTCCTTGTATTTGATAAAGACTCGCTATTGTTTTTAGCTTGAGTAAAAATCAAATCAAGAGAGAGATGTTAACTCCTTGAGATACTTTTATATATATTGAGTTTGACTGTATTGTTGATTCTCTAGCAAAGTATTTCAGAGTTAGTCCATACAGATTGATAAGCGAAATATTGGGTGGTGTTGTTAGACCCCCGCTTTTTCAATTGTTATTAGAGCAGGCAAACACGGTAAACCTAATAAGTTTGCGTTTGTTTGTTCCATATAAATTTCCCTATGGGAAATTTCTTTGGAAAACTTGCTCCTGACATCTGTAACGCACGCCAGAATTCCTTACAGATTGTTCAAAGATTGTTATGGTTAAAACCTCTGGGTTCTCATGATAATCTTACTTCATCTAAAAGGGGATATTTAGATGTTAAGAAGCAATCTGAAGGAAAAAAATAAAAGGAAAGAAAAATTGGGAAAACGTTCAATACGCTCAAGGATATGGAACCTCACTAGATTAACTCTTGATTTCTATGAGGAATACTATCGTGATGGATCAATTGATAAAAATTTGTTAAAGCGTTCGAAGGCGTTTTTAAATTCTTAGAAAAACTTAATTCTGTTAAGTCTAGGAATCTTTCCGGAAAGGGTGTTGGTATTGTTAAAACTGTTAATACTGAACAACCCAGATATTGGAATATCCTTCCTCTAGCCCGAACCAATGAAGGATAGAAAGCTCCAGATGCCCTGACTATCATCATTATTTTGATTATACTACAGGGACTGTTCACACCTATCAACCAGATGTGTCGTATGAGAATTCCTCTGCGCATTATGCCTCTTGGTAACAAGACTGGATTTTCCCCATTTGTATATATCTTGATGTGGGGCAAGAAATGGCTTGAGTTGTGTACAGTTGTGTTGTTGTTTGGTTAACTTTCTATTACCTCTGTTTTCTTTCACTTTTTGTTGGTTTTTTACCACTTATGTGGAAAGGGCTAAGATTTTTCCTTAAGTCTTGTGGATCACGGTTCGTGTACATCCCAAGCCCATGAATGAGGAATATATATGTTGGTGGTCCGCGAACCTTCTCTTTTCTCATCTTCCGTCCGCGTACGTGAACTAAGGTTTGTGATTCTCCACCATTAAAGCTTCTTTGAAGAAATCAAAAGGAAGGGTGTTTGAGGTTCTCTTCAAGTAAGTAATCTCCTTTTGAGTATCTCTTTATGATGATTTCTAGAAGCATGAAAAGGAGTTCTAAAAGCTCAAAATCCTCTAGCTTGAATCCACCTTGTGATCAAAATTCTCTTAGAATTAGGTTTGTGAATGATTCTTGTGCTAGAACTTTTGATAGGATTGCTTCCAAAGGTTTTATTCTAGAAAATAAATTGGAAACCTTTAGTGGATATGAAGAGGATTTAGCTTGCTTCAAAAAGTTCAATCTTGGGAATATCTTTAATGGCCTCGGTGAAAGTTTTGATTCTCTAACAAGGATTTTCTATGCCAACATTCATGATGTTGATTTTAAGAAGATGGAATTCAAATCCATGATAAATAGATAAAGGTTTTCTGTTAATAGAGAGTTAATTTCAAGGGTCATCAAACTACCGTTGAGCAACGTACAGTTACCTAGACCAAGTGATGAACGTCCTTCATATGATGATATCTCTATTGGAATTTGTGGAAAGAAGGTTGTTTGGAGTCAAGGAAAGTTTCCTACTAATGATCTTAGTATTGATTTAATGGCGTTTGGAAAACTCGGTATCTCTAACCTTTGTCCCTCCACAATTGAGAATTCTTGGTGGAGTTATGAGTTTGCGGAATTGGTCTTCTTCCTTGCATCCGACAATACAGATCTTGATATTTGTGGCTTTATCATCTTTCAAATGATGACGATGACTTCTCACATCAATATGTTAGGATATCCTTGTTTGATTAGCCAAATTTGTCGTGATCGTGGACTTGATTTTATTGGAAATTCTCTTGGGGTTCCCAAACTTGTTCGTCCATGTACTTTTCGGCGTATAAGGGAAAATGTTCGCAAGCGACAAAGAGGTACTTCTCTTGATGTTGAAGACCCTACCACCTTGAGGATTATTAAAAAAGTTTACAAGGGTGTGTGCAAGGTAAATGCAAGAGTAAAGTGCTTAAAAGATCAAGTGTCGTTAATTGGAACCAAGTGTCCCGATCTCAAGGAAGAGTTGGATTCAATTCAAGCTACTTGGAAATTGTCCGATGATGAAGGTGATGAGTAATGCATCTTCTTATTTTCCTAATATGTCTTCTTTTTGGATTAGTTGGAAGAATAACTAGTGATTTGAATAGCGATGATTGTGACTACACATAGCTATTTTTGTTTTCATCTTCTTATGTTATTTTTTAGGTTTATTGGTATTAAATTCTAAAAATATTTGGTGGATGATGTTTATTGCAGTATTTTAATGGTTTGTGATATTGCAATATTTTTATGGGATATGTATTGTTTACGTCCGTGAACTTGAAGGTCCCATATTGCAGTCAAAAGTAAAGTCGTTCATGAATCGGTATTCGTATTGATGAAAGGACGAATGGACTTTTTACATATACAAAAGTTATGCCTATGCAATCATGTATTTGATGGAAAATAGGATAAAATCTTTTGTTCAACAAGGATAAAGTCTATTATGTCATTATGATGGAAAATAGAATAGATCCTTGTATGTTATCCACGGTATTGATCTTCATTGATCCATTTTATTATTTTTTACCGTGAAGGCTCCATTGTGTGTCTTATGTTGAGCACCTTACAACTAAGTCGATTTACCTTGGCTTTGTTGGTTGTTCCATAAGATGCTATATGTCGAGCATTATGAACTAAATTAATAAACTAGTTTGGTTATTTAGTTAGTAGTCCATAAGTCTTCTTTCTTATGTTAAATACATGTACGGTTAAGGTTATCATATTCTATGATAAACTCAGTCGGGGTTCCATAGGTTCTCTTATGTTGAGCCCAAAATAATTAAATTGATTACTTCAGTGATTATTTTGGTTGTTTGTATTCCAATTAGATTAATTATAGGTTCTCTTGTAATTAATCTAGTTGAGTTTTCATATATTCCACAAGTTCTTGGGTTGAGTATATGAAAGGCTACACTATCATGTTCTTTGGTTAATGTAGTCATATATTCCGTAAGGTTTTCCTTATGTTGAGTATTTGAACGGTTAAGTTAGTCATCTCCGTGTGATTGACTTAGTCGTAGTTCCGTGAGTTTACTTATGTTGAGCACTTTCAATTAATTTGATCACTTTTGTGGTTTGATTTATTTGCGTATTCCAATTGAATTAATCATGGGTTTACTTGTGGTTAATTTGGTTGAGCTTTGGATATAGAAAATCATTCCTATGGTTTTTGGTGTCCAATAAAAAATCCTTCTTTTCTTTCGAAATTAAGGTCGCTCTTGTTGTTATCTCTGGAATGACATCAAATGGGGGAGAGTTCTTTTGAACTTGTGCTTAATGGTAATATCTTGCGGGGAGTGCGGCTGTGGAATTTTATAGGGGTTATCTTGTATCTTAAAACTCCTTGATGAATGTTGTTATCTTCGGCTATTAGATTGCATCTAAATTAAGTTGGTGTGTATTTCTCTTTTGGTCATGAAATGTCTCTTGTGGAAATTTTATTATGATCCCATTCTTGTACCTTTGCCAATTTTATTGACAAAAAGGGGGAGAAATATTGTAGTTCACAGTACAAATACATATGGTTTTCGAATAATTGTGTAAGGGGGAGTGGTTTCCATGATCGAGATGGAGTATTGACTAAGGGGGAGTGATACATATCACCGTAGTATTATTGTTAAAGTCGTGATACAATTGGACATTGATGTTATATAATAATACTATGACACTGTCTAATAATGATCGAGAATCTCGATTTCTCTCATTGTTATAGCTACGGATCTTCAACAACGATGGTGCTAAACTTACAACCTTTGGAATCATTGGAGTACTTGGAAGGACGAGGATTTCAAGGAATGTTGAAGATTAGACTATCGAATAGGAGCCACTAAAGTTTATCTTTTTTGTATTCCATATGTTTTAATAGTTTTGTCACTAAAATTGACAAAGGGGAGATTGTTAGAGCATAGCTCGGTCGACCTCGCATGCGTTGCTATCTCAAGCATGTTTGTCAATGTTAGTTATCGAAACTACAAGTCTTGATTTCTAGCCTACATGGCTAAGTCTCAGAATAGTATAGAAAAGTGTAGTTGAGCTCAAGGACTTCATGGCGATTCATCATACAACGACGAAGATCTATACAAGGAACTGTGGAACTTCATCAACAAAAAGGTATGTGGAGACTTGAACCTATTTATCACTCAAAAGTCTATCTCTTCTATCTCCTACTTCTTATGAGACAAAAGTCGTATGCTATATAGACTAGATCATACAAATTCGACATTTCGAGCTGAGCATTCATTGCTTATCTTTTATCTCGAAATCGTGTGTTGGTAAAGCGTTTCGCTTTGATCAAGTTTATCTTCACCTAGTGAATAAAGTCATGAAAAGTTTCAATCACTTTGAGAATTGCTCTGACGTGAATCGGTCTGTGAATAACGGCTACATAGCGTCCTCTGAGAATGTCTCAATGATTGAAATGAGAGTTTAGATTACATAACCATGTATTCCTTGAACCGAAGTTTTCGAACTTTTTTGATCAAGAGAAATCGGGAGGATTGTGGAATTGGCTTGCCAAGTCCGCGAACTGTCGGAAGTTCTCGACCGAGAATTTCTGCTGAGTTTGGAAAACTCAACCGTTAAAAACTTAAATCCACGAACTTGTTTGTGAACTTAAGAGATTATGATCTAAAGATGTGCTCTGAACATGAAACATTAAATTACTAAGGAATGCTTTATGCAAACCGTGGGTATAATGTTCATGAGCCGATTCAATCGAATCAAATCATTTTTGTTTCAATTGTGTCTTGTATAGTTACATAAGATCTCATAGCAATTGAAAAACTCTTTAACTAGTTCATTTGAATCAATTGAACTAGTTATGGTGAAGAAGAACAAGGTTAATATGAAATGCTCATATGGTTAACCTTTTGGGTTACTATGTTGAACCAACATCCACGTACACGTTTGGGAATGGTTTTCACGAACCCAGTAAACGTCTACCCAAGTGTGTGTCACAAGCTAAGTTTTCGATCTAACGGTTGAGAAATATTAGCTTGAATTTAAATCAGGTTTTCATCTAATGGTGAATAAGGATTGCTTTGTAACTAAGGCAAAACCCTGATTTGAAGGCTATATAAAGGAGACATCTAGCATTGTGCAAAACTAATCCCCACACGTATGTGTGCTACTAGTGCGCCCGCTAGAGTCGATCTCCATTAACCTTTGATTTTCTTCTCTAAAATCAGGTTAACGACTTAAAGACTTCATTGGGATTGTGAAGCCAGACCGATACTACTTTATCGTAGTTGTGTGATCTGATCTTGCATCTTCTATCGTACGAGTACAATCGATTAATTTGCTTGATATCGTGAGAGTTATCCGATAGGCAAGATAAAGAAGTCACAAACATCTTCGTCTCACTGTTTGTGATTCCTCGACAATCCGCTTGTGTAGTCAGGAAGGATTGTAGAGAGGTGATTGATTAATCTAGGTTGTTCTTCGGGAATATAAGACCGGATTATCAATTGGTTCCTGTTCACCTTGATTTTATATCAAAAGACGGAACAAAACCTAGGGTTTATCTGTGGGAGACAGATTTATCCTTTGATGGACTTTTCTGTGTGAGACAGATCTGTTTATTATCAAGTCTTCTTGGGTTGCAGCAACTCTTGGTTGTGGGTGAGATCAGCTAAGGGAATCAAGTGCCCAGTATCCTGCTGGGATCAGAGGCGTAGGAGTACAACTGTACCTTGGATCGGTGGGAGACTGATTTGGGTTCAACTATAGTCCAGTCCGAAGTTAGTTTTCAGTAGGCTAGTGTCTATAGTGGCTTAATACAGTGTGTATTCAATCTGGACTAGGTCCCGGGGTTTTTCTGCGTTTGCGGTTTCCTCGTTAACAAAATTTCTGGTGTCTGTGTTATTTCTTTTCCGCATTATATTTTATATAATTGAAATAATACTGGTTGTGCGTTCGTGATCATCTATTGGAAATCCAACCTTTGGTTGTTTATTGATATTGATTGATCCTTGGACATCGCTCTTTGGTACCGTCCAAAAGTCTATCTCTTCTATCTCCTAGTTCTTATGAGACAAAAGTCGTATGCTATATAGACTGGATCATACACATTTGATATTTCGAACCGAGTATATCTCGCCTATGTATATCTCGAAATCATGTGTTGGTAAAGCGTTTCGCTTTGATCAAGTTTATCCTCACCTAGTGACGAAAGTCATGAAAAGTTTTCAATTACTTTGAGAATTGCTCTGACGCGAAATAGTTTGTGAACAACGGCTATATAACGTCCTCTGAGAATGTCTCAATGATTGGAATGAGAGTTTAGATTACATAACCATGTATTCCTTAATCTGAAGTTTTTGAACTTTGTTGATTGAGAGAAACCGGAGGAATTGGCTTTGCCCAGTCCGCGAACTCAGTCCGCGAACTGACGAAAGTTCTTGTACCGAGAATTTCTACTGGGATTTTCCAAAAACTCGTTTACGTGTAAGTCTGCGAACTCATTCCGCGAACCTAGTTCGCGAAATGGCGAAAGTCTCTTTGCCGAGATTTTCTGCTGAGTTTGGAAAACTCCACCGGTTGTCTTAATTCTGCGAACTTGTTTATGAGCTTAAGAGGTTATGATCTAAAGACGTGCTCTGAACATGAAACTTAAATTACTAAGGAATGCTTTATGCAAACCATGTCTATAAAGTTCATGAGCCTATTCAATCGAATCGAATCATCTTTGTTTCAATTGTGTCTTGTGTAGTTACATAAGATCTCATAGCAATTGAACAACTCTTTAACTAGTTCATTTGAGTCAGTTGAACTAGTTATGGTGAAGAAGAACAAGGTTAATATGAAATGATCATATGGTTAACCTTTTGGGTTACTATGTTGAACCAACATACACGTACACGTTTGGGCATGGTTTTCACAAACCCAGTAAACGTCTACCCAAGTGTGTGTGACAAGTTAAGTTTTCGATATAACGGTTGAGAAATATTAGCTTGAATCTAAATCAGGTTTTCATCTAATGGTGAATATGGATTGCTTTGTAACTAAGACAAAACCCTGATTTGAAGACTATATAAAGGAGACATCTAGCATTGTGAAAAACTAATCCCCACACGTCTGTGTGATACTAGTGCGCTCGCTAGAGTCGATTCTCCTTTAGCCTTTGGTTTTCTTCTCTAAAACCAGGTTAACGACTTAAAGACTTCATTGGGATTGTGAAGCCAGACCGATACTACTTTTATCGTATTTGTGTGATCTGATCTTTCATCTTCTATCGTACGAGTACAATCTTTGATTGGCTTGAGATAGTGAGAGTTCTCCGATAGGCAAGATAAAGAAGTCACAAACATCTTCGTCTCACTGTTTGTGATTCCTCGACAAACCGCTTGTGTAGTCAGGAAGGATTGTAGAGAGGTGATAGATTAATCTAGGTTGTTCTTCGGGAATTAAGACCGGATTATCAATTGGTTCCTGTTCACCTTGATTTCATATCTTAAGACGGAACAAAACCTAGGGTTTATCTATGGAAGACAGATTTATCCTTTGATAGACTTTTCTGTGTGAGACATATTTGTTTATTATCAAGTCTAAGATTTTGGGTTGCAGCAACTCTTGGTTGTGGGTGAGATCAGCTAAGGGAATCACGTGCGCAGTATCTTGCTGGGATCAGAGGCGTAGGAGTACAACTGTACCTTGAATCGATGGGAGACTGATTGGGGTTCAACTATAGTCCAGTCCGAAGTTAGTTTGCAGTACACTAGTGTCTGTAGTGGCTTAATACAATGTATATTCAATCTGGACTAGGTCCCGAGGTTTTCTGCATTTGCGGTTTCCTCGTTAACAAAATTTCTGGTGTCTGTGTTATTTCTTTTCCGCATTATATTTTATATAACTGAAATAATAGAGGTTGTGCGTTAAGATCATCAACTTCTCTAATCCAACCTTTGGTTGTTGATTGTAGTTGATTGATCCTTGGACACTGGTCTTTGGTACCGTCCAAGTTATCTCTCTTTGATAAAGACTCGCAGATTTCTATTTGCTTGAGTAAATATCAAATCGAGAGATTGAGATAATAACTCCTTGGGATACTTTTTATCTAGATTGAGTTTGACTGCCTAGTTGATTCTCTAGCAAAGTATTTCGGAGTTAGTCCATACAGATTGTTAATCGAAATATTGGGTGGTGTTGTTAGACCCCCGCTTTTTCAATTGTATCAAAGCAGGCAAACACGTTTAAGACCTAACAAGTCCGTGTTTGTAGCGATCTGACTCTATGGATTATAAAGTCTCAATTAACGCTTCACTAGGTTTGAAAAACAACCGCAAGAAAAGGTCTGACAAACTGATATCTCTTCAAAAAGGGTTGGATGAACAAATTCGGATCAACTATGGTCTTGTTGATGAAATTGCAATTCTTAAGGATTTGATATCCGGAAATACTTCCCTTGAAAGGTTGAAAAATCTCAGTTGTTCCTCTCTCATGAAAAGTCATAAGTCAGATAGTAATCAATGGCAGGATGTTGAGAAAACTGATATGACATGGAACCAGTCATACAATCTTCAAAGCATAGGCTCATGTTGTGGTCCATCCGATCATATACAACAAGTTTGTATGCCTATTCAAAAGAGTCTTAATGTTGCAAGTAATCTTTGTAAGAAAGCTAAACAATTGTATTACTCTCTAAAAGTTCATACAACTCTACCAGGAAACTCTAAATCGAGAAGTACTAGTAGTATGGGTGCCTTTGCTTTAAGATCTACATCTCCTTTTCAATGGTTTCTTGATAGTGGATGTAGTCGACATATGACAGGAGATCTCACTTGGTTTGTATCATCGGTTGACTAAGAAGGAGGTCCTGTAACGTTCGGAGATGGAAGTTGTTGCTACATTAGCAAAAAGGGAACGATCAAGCTACCCGGTGTTCCAGAAATACATGATGTGGTATACGTTAAAGGTATGACTGCTAATCTTCTTTCTATTAGTCAAATTCGCGACAAGGGCCATCGAGTTGTCTTCAATGCGAATGGATGTGACATTGTTGACAAATCCGGGAAGGTAATCTTTCAAGGAACTCGTGGTAAAAACAACTGTTATCTTCTTGATACTCAGTTTAGCAACCGCTGCAATTTGACTAAGGTGGAATCTACACATCTTTGGCATGAGCGCTTTGGTCACATCAATTATCGCCTTCTAACTAAGATCATTAACAAAGAACTTGTTAGAGGCATTCCGAAAATCAATGCAAATATTGAAGGTGTATGTGGTGCCTGTCAAAAGGGTAAGCAAACGAAAGTTCACCACATATCATCACGAGATATTCTCACTAAAGCTCCACTTGATTTAATTCATATGGATCTCTTCGGACCAATTCAACAACCCACTGTTGCCGGTAAGAAGTATGCTTTAGTTATGGTAGATGATTACACCAGATTCACTTGGGTTGCATTCATATCTCATAAGAATGAAACCCTGAGTGAATTCAAGATTATTGTTAAAAGGATCCAGAACGAACAAGGTCGCAAATTAAAGAAAATTAGGAGTGATCGTGGCATTGAATTCAAAGACACCAAGGTATTCGAATTCTGTGACGAACTGGGGATCATTCAACAATACTCACCACCAATTACTCCTCAAGCTAATGGAGTTGCTGAAAGAAAGAATAGGAACATTCAGGAAATGGCCAAGGTAATGCTCCACAACAAAAACTTACCTTTAAGATTTTGGGGAGAAGCTATCTTTACAACATGCTACTTGATCAACCGTGTGTATTTGCGGTCTAAAACCCTTAACACTCCTTATGAGTTATGGTATGGAAGAAAAACCAATCTACACTATCTCAGGGTTTTTGGAAGTAAGTGCTATATTCTGAAAGATTGAGAACAGAAAGGGAAAAACTCGACACCAAAAGTGACGAAGGAATCTTTCTTGTCTACGCTTCTGATAGTCGTGGTTTTCGAGTTTTTAATCTCAGAACTCAAGTCATGATTGAATCTGCTAATATTATCATCGACGACATTAGTAACTTTCTTCAAGATAGTCCTCCTTCTGAATTTCCTCCAACAGAGACAATTGAGAAAGTCAAAGAAATTCCAGAATCAGTTGAAGTTATCCCAACTGTTACTGATCCTGACATTTCTAGTGACGAGGAGAAGAGCACTGATCAAGACATTCCTGATGAACAAGTACGTGTTCCTCCACGACATCTTTGGGTTCAAAGGGATCATGACCCCAACAACATTATTGGGGGAAGGGATTATACAGCCAAAACAAGAGGTCAACTTCAAAATATATGCAATCTTGGTTGTTATCTTTCGCAGGTGGAACCAAGGAATATTGATGAAGCTCTGAAAGATCCCTTTTGGGTGAATGCAATGCATGAAGAGTTAAATCAATTTGAAAGACAAGATGTCTGAGAACGTGTCTGATGAGTATGGCACAATTGTCATAAATAAAGATAGACTTGTCGCTCAAGGATATTCACAGATTGAAGGAATCGATTTTGACGAAGCCTTTGCTCCTGTGGCACGTCTTGAGTCCATTCGATTTTTATTTTCCCATGCCTGCTTTCTCAAGAATAAGTTGTTTCAGATGGACATAAAATCAGTGTTTCTGAATGGAATTTTAAAAGAGGAAGTCTATGTTTCTCAACCTAAAGGGTTCGAAAACCCTGATTTCCCTTATCATGCGATGAAGCTCAAAAAGGCGTTATATGGGTTGAAACAAGCACCAAGAGCCTAGTTTGAGAAACTCACTACCTCTCTTATTAGAAAACGATTTTCAAGAGGAGGAGATGATAAAACATTGTTTACCAAATGGAGTGAGAAAGATGTTGTCATTGCTCAAATCTATGTAGATGATATCATCTATGGATCAACCTATGAAAAATTTGCAAAAGACTTTCAAGTCTCCCTTGCTAAAGAATTCGAAATGAGCAATGTTGGTGAGTTAAAAATTTTCTTAGGATTACAGATTCAACAATATAAGGAGGGTATTTACTTATCCCAAGACAAGTACGCACGTAATCTTGTGTCAATATTTGGTCTGGATAAGTCATCTCCTAAGCCGACTCCTATGCCTAATACTGGTAAATTGCACAGAGATGAGAAAGGAGCAAAACTGGATCAAAAATTATATCGATCCATTATAGATAGCCTTTTGTATCTTGCAGCTACTAGACCTGATATTTCTTTCAGTGTTGGTTGTTGTGCCAGGTTTCAGGCGGATCCAAAAGAATCTCATCTTGCAGCTGCGAAGAGAATTATGATATATAAATCACACTGCTGGGTATGGTCTCTCGTACACTTTTGATACTAATGCTGATCTTTCTGCTTATTCTGATGCTGATTGGGAAGGTTGTGTAGAAGATAGAAAAAGTACATCAGGGGGATTCTACTATGTAGGTCTCAATCTTGTAGCATGGCATAGCAAGAAGCAAAATTCTAAATCCCTGTCTACATGTGAAGCAGAATATATTGTTTCCGGATCATGTTGTACTCAACTCCTATGGATGAAACATATGCTTCTTGATTATGGAATTGATACTGGGATAATGAAAATCTTTTGTGATAACTCCAGTGCGATTCGAATTACTGAGAATCCTGTTGAGCACTCAAGAACAAAGCACATCGACATAAGGTACCATTTTATTCGTGATCTTTATGAAAATGGTATCATCAGTATGAAATTTGTGCCTTCCGAACAACAATTGGCTGATATTCTCACCAAACCCTTAGACACTGCAACTTTTCAACACTTGCGGCAGTCTATTGGTGTTGTTTTGGTTCATTAACACGTTTTATTGACTCTTGCCCCTATGCTTATCCTTATCTTTTCTACAATTGAGTCTGAAACCCCAGTAGATACTTTCCAGTTCAGTTTCTGTAGGATTGTTGTTGTTATCTTTTTAGTATCTCTTTAGTGTTTCAAAATCCTTCTTTTCTTTTGAAAATAAGGTCGCTCTTGTTGTTCTCTCGGGAATGACATCAAATGGGGGAGAGTTCTTTTGAACTTGTGATTAATGGTAATATCTTGCGGGGAGTGCGGATGCGGAATTTTATAGGGGTTATCTTGTATCTTAAAACTCCTTGATGAATGCTGTTAGCTTCGGCTATTAGATTGCGTCTAAATTAAGTTGGTATGTATTTTTATTTTGGTCTTGAAATGTCTCTTGTGGAAATTTCATTATGATCCCATTCTTGTACCTTTTCCAATTTCATTGACAAAAAGGGGGAGAAATATTGTAGTTCACACTACAAATACATATGGTTTTTGGATCATTGTGTAAGGGGGAGTGATTTCCATGATCGAGATGGAGTATTGACTAAGGGGGAGTGATACATATCACCATAATATTATTGTTAAAGTCGTGATACAATTGGACTTTGATGTTACATAATAATACTATGACACTGTATAATAATGATCGAGAATCTTGATTTCTCTCATTGTTATAGCTACG
Source organism: Papaver somniferum (assembly GCF_003573695.1). Classification (NCBI taxonomy): domain Eukaryota; kingdom Viridiplantae; phylum Streptophyta; class Magnoliopsida; order Ranunculales; family Papaveraceae; genus Papaver; species Papaver somniferum. Next base: position 208,870,003 of record NC_039364.1, read on the forward strand.
GATCTTCAACAACGGTGATGCTAAACTTACAACCATTGGGATCATTGGAGTACTTGGAAGGACGAAGATTTCAGGGAACGTTGAAGATTAGACTATGGAATAAGAGCCACTAAAGTTTATCCTTTTTGTATTCCATATGTATTAATAGTTTTGTCACTAAAATTGACAAAGGGGGAGATTGTTAGAGAATATCTCGGTCGACCTCGCATGCGTTTCTATCTCAAGCATGTTTGTCAATGATAGTGATCAAAACTATAAGTCTTGATTTCTAGCCTACATAGCTAAGTCTCAGACTAGGATAGAAAAGTGTAGTTGAGCTCAAGGACTTCATGGCGATTCATCATACAACGACGAAGATCTACTCAAGGAACCGTGGAACTTCATGAACAAAAAGGTATGTGGAGACTTGAACTTATCTATCACTCAAAAGTCTATCTATTCTATCTCCTACTTCTTATGAGACAAAAGTCGTATGTTATATAGACTAGATCATACAATATATTGACATTTCGAGCTGAGTATTCATTGCTTATCTTTTATCTCGAAACCGCGTGTTGGTAAATCATTTCGCTTTGATCAAGTTTATCTTCACCTGGTGACGAAAGTCATGAAAAGTTTCAATCAATTTGAGAATTGCTCTGACGTGAATCGGTCTATGAATAACGGCTACATAGCGTCCTCTGGGAATGTCTCAATGATTGAAATGAGAGTTTATATTACATAACCATGTATTCCTTGAATCGAAGTTTTCGAACTTTGTTGATCAAGAGAAATCGGGAGGATTGTGGAATTGGCTTGCCAAGTCTGCGAACCCAGTCCGCAGACTCAGTCCGCGAACTGTCGGAAGTTTTCGATCGAGAATTTCTGCAGGGATTTTCCGAAATTCGTTTGTGTGCTTAGTCCGCGAACTGGCGGAAGTTCTCTTTCCAAGAATTTTTGCTGAGTTTGGAAAACTCAACTGTTTAACTTAAGTCCGCGAACTTGTTTGTGAACTTAAGAGGTTATGATCTAAAGATGTGCTCTGAACATGAAACATTAAATTACTAAGGAATACTTTATGCAACCCGTGGATATAATGTTCATGAGCCAATTCAATCGAATCGAATCATATTTGTTTCAATTGTGTCTTGTGTAGTTACATAAGATCTCATAGCAATTGAACAACTCTTTAACTAGTTCATTTGAGTCAATTGAACTAGTTATGGTGAAGAAGAACAAGGTTAGGGATGGAAATTTTCCCCTCCCAAAACCATCCCCGTGGGGATCCGCCCCTATGTGTTAGGGTTTTACCCGTATAAATGGGGAACGGGGCGGGATACGGGGAATCCCCGAAAGTAGTGATGCGGGGATGGGGTGGGGATGAGATTCAAGGTCCCCACCCCATACCCTCCCCATACCATAACCTATTATATCTGATCGAGGAACTTTTTTGGAAGATAACGAAGAAGATCATGATGAGATGATTAATACAGAGGAAGATGGTTAATAATGAGGAACTAAGAATTAAAAGGAACCATAATACTTAATTGTGTGGATCAATTGTTTCCTTTATTTTTCAGTTTTAGTTGGTTATTATAAACTTAAAATTTTAAAATGCACTGCTTAGGTTAGTATCATTGTTTGAACCATTATAATTATTTTTAAATTATTATTTACAAAATTTTAAATATTTATTGTAACGTTATGGTAACCCATGGGAAACCCATCCCCTACGGGGATTCCCCATACCCGTCCCCGCCTAATTCTTATGGGGAACGGGTAGGGGATGGGTTTTGGTTTTTTTAACGGGGTAGGGGATGGGATTCAAGGTCCCCGCCCCATTTACATCCTTAAACAAGGTTAATATGAAATGCTCATATGGTTAACCTTTTGGATTACTATGTTGAACCAACATACACGTACACGTTTGGGCATGGTTTTCACGAACCCAGTGAACGTCTACCCAAGTGTGTGTGACAAGCTAAGTTTTTGATCTAACGGTTGAGAAATATTAGCTTGAATCTAAATCAGGTTTTCATCTAACGGTGAATAAGGATTGCTTTCTAACTAAGGAAAAACCCTGATTTGAAGGCTATATAAAGGAGACATCTATCATCGTGAAAAACTAATCCCCACACGTCTGTGTGCTACTAGTGCGGCCGCTAGAGTCGATCTCCATTAACCTTTGATTTTCTTCTCTAAAATCAGGTTAACGACTTAAAGACTTCATTGGGATTGTGAAGCAAGACCGATATTACTTTATCGTAGTTGTGTGATCTGATCTTGCATCTTCTATCGTACGAGTACAATCGATTGATTGGCTTGAGATCGTGAGAGTTCTCCGATAGGCAAGATAAAGAAGTCACAAACATCTTCGTCTCACTGTTTGTGGTTCCTCGACAATCCGCTTGTGTAGTCAGGAAGGATTGTAGAGAGGTGATTGATTAATCTACACTGTTATTCGGGAATATAAGACCGGATTATCAATTGGTTCCTGTTCACCTTGATTTTATCTCAAAAGACGGAACAAAACTTAGGGTTTATCTGTGGGAGACAGATTTATCCTTTGATAGACTTTTCTATGTGAAACAGATCTGTTTATTATCAAGTCTGTGATTTTGGGTTGCAGCAACTCTTGATTGTGGGTGAGATCAACTAAGGGAATCAAGTGCGCAGTATCATGCTGGGATCAGAGGCGTAGGAGTACAACTGTACCTTGAATCGGTGGGAGACTGATTCGGGTTCAACTATAGTCCAATCTGAAGTTAGTTTGCAGTAGGCTAGTGTCTGTAGCGGCTTAATACAGTGTGTATTCAATCTGGACTAGGTCCCGGGATTTTTTGCATTTGCGGTTTCCTCGTTAACAAAATTTCTGGTGTCTGTGTTATTTTTTTCCGCATTATATTTTATATAATTGAAATAATACAGGTTGTGTGTTAAAATCATCAACTTCTCAAATCCAACCTTTGGTTGTTGATTGTAGTTGATTGATCCTTGGACATTGGTCTTTGGTACCGTCCAAGTTATCTCTCTTTGATAAAGACTCGCATATTTCTATTTGCTTGAGTAAAGATCAAATCGAGAGATTGAGATAATAACTCCTTGAGATACTTTTTATCTAGATTGAGTTTGACTGTCTAGTTGATTCTCTAGCAAAGTATTTCGGAGTTAGTCCATACAGATTGCTAATCGAAATATTGGGTGGTGTTGTTAGACCCCCGCTTTTTCACTACTTATAACTGTAGCAAGTCCTATGTGACAAGTGCTTCCAGGAACAAAAGAAGAAGAATCTCTGCTCATAGAAAGTCACTATGGGATAAACAAAGGGAGTTTTTTGGTCCCATCGTGTCTACTTAACCCTAGATGTTCGCATCCCCATGTTTGTCTTGGGAAAATGGGGATTTGCGTCTTTTAGGCTCAAGAAGTGTATTTTTGGTTATTTTTGCTTATATCTATATAAATCTCTAAAAATACAAAATCTTTTGTTTATCCAGGTTTTAGTCGTCCGCAAACGGGAGTCTCAAAATTTCTGTTCCATGGCATCTGTTACTAGATGCAGCACAAGCAGGAATGCAACTCTGGCAGCTAACGTACGTCGGTGTACTGGAATTCCCTCCTCAAGATTGAAGAAAGTGAAGGCTACAATTAATGGTAAAAATTCTTCCTTGAATTGGTTCTTGATTTCTTATCAAAGTAATGAAAACTTCAGGAACCTAGTAAAAGATTTCATCAGCAAAAGAAACAGCTTAAAGTCTCGGATTACTGCATCCTTAGAAGATATTGTTCACTATGAATGAATGATGTCTCAATCCTAAAACACTGTACGAAAACTATAAAAAGAACTTAGTAAGTTGATAGTGTTTTCAAAATATTTGGAGGAGTTGAAGGATCCCTTTGTCAATGGACTCTTCAATAACGAGAAAGAGTTCTCTAAAGAAACTTTGGAAAAGTTCATTATTGCCTAGTATGTCTTCTTTTTGGATTAGTTGAAAGAATAACTAGTTCTTTGAATAGCGATGATTGAGACTACACATAGCTATTTTGTTTTCATCTTCTTATGTTTATTTTTTAGGTTTATTGGTTTTTAAATTCTAAAAATAGTTGGAGGATGATATTATTGCAGTATTAATCTGTTTTGAAGTATTGCAATATTTTTATGGGATATGTATTGTTTGCGTCCGTGAACTTGAAGGTCCCATATGCTGTCAAAAGTAAAGTCGTTCATGAATTGATATTCGTATTGATGAAAGGACGAACGGACATTTGATAATTTGCAAAAGTTATGCCTATGCAATCAATTATTTGATGGAAAATAGGATAAAATCTTTTGTTTGACAAGGATAAAGTCTATTATGTCGTTATGATGGAAAATAGAATAGATCCTTGTATGTTGTCCACGGTATTGATCTTCATTGATCCACTTTGCTATGTTTTACCGTGAAGGCTCCATTGTGTGTCTTATGTTAAGCACGATACAACTAAGTCGATTATTCTTATTGGATTTGTTGGTTGTTCCATAAGATGCTATATGTTGAGCATTATGAACTAAATTAATCATCTTGGTTGGTTATTTATTTATTTGCTCCGAAAGTCTTCTTTTGTCGAGCAAATCCTTTGACAATTAAATTGATTACTTTTGTGATTAGTTTGGTTGTTTGTATTCCAATTAGAATAATTATAAGTTCTCTTGTAATTAGTCTAGTTGAGTTTTCATATATTCCACAAGTTCTTGTGTTGAGTATATGAACGGCTATACAAATCATGTTTTATTCGTTAATATAGTCGTATATTCTGTAAGGTTTTTCCTTATGTTGAGTATGTGAACGATTAAGTTAGTCGTCTCCGTATGATTATCTTAGTTGTAGCTCCGTAAGTTTACTTATGTTGAGCACCTTCAATTAAATTGATCACTTTTGTGGTTTGATTTAATTGCGTATTCCAATTAAATTAATCATGGGTTTTCTTGTGATTAATTTGGCTGAGTTTTGGATATAGAAAATCATTTCTATGGTTTTTGGTGTCCAATTTAAAAATCCTTCTTTTCTTTTGAAATTAAGGTCGCTCTTGTTGTTCTTTCGGGAATGACATCAAATGGGGGAGAGTTCTTTTGAACTTGTGCTTAATGGTAATATCTTGCGGGGTGTGCGGCTGTGGAATTTTATAGGGGTTATCTTGTATCTTTAAACTCCTTGATGAATGCATTTAGCTTCGTCTTTATGATTGCATCTAAATTAAGTTGGTATGTATTTTTATTTTAGTCAATGAAATGTCTCTTGTGGAAATTTCATTATGATCCCGTTCTTGTACCTTTGCCAATTTTATTGAGAAAAAGTGGGAGAAATATTGTAGTTCACACTACAAATACATATGGTTTTTGGATCATTATGTAAGGGGGAGTGGTTTCCATGAACGAGATGGAGTATTGACTAAGGGGGAGTGATACATATCACCATAGTATTATTGTTAAAGTCGTGATACAATTGGGCTTTTATGTTACATAATAATACTATGACATTGTATAATAATGATCGAGAATCTTGATTTCTCTCATTGTTATAGCTACGGATCTTCAACAACGGTGATGCTAAACTTACAACCTTTGGGATCATTGGAGTACTTGGAAGGACGAAGATTTCAGGGAACGTTGAAGATTAGACTATGGAATAGGAGCCACTAAAGTTTATCTTTTTTGTATTCCATATGTATTAATAGTTTTGTCACTAAAATTGACAAAGGAGGAGATTGTTAGAGCATAGCTTGGTCGACCTCGCATGCGTTGCTATCTCAAGCATCTTTGTCAATGATAGTGATCAAAACTATAAGTCTTGATTTCTAGCCTACATAGCTAAGTCTCGGACTAGGATAGAAAAGTGTAGTTGAGCTCAAGGACTTCATGGCGATTCATCATACAACGACGAAGATCTACTCAAGGAACCGTGGAACTTCATCAACAAAAAGGTATGTGGAGCCTTGAACTTATCTATCACTCAAAAGACTATCTCTTCTATCTCCTAGTTATTATGAGACAAAAGTCACATGCTATATAGAATGGATCATACACATTTAATTTTTCGAGCCGAGTATATCTCTCCTATCTATATCTCGAAATCATGTGTTGGTAAATCGTTTCGCTTTGATCAAGTTTATCTTCACCTAGTAACGAAAGTCATTAAAAGTTTTCAATTACTTTGAGAATTGCTCTGACGCGAAACGGTCTGTGAATAACGGCTATATAACGTCCTCTGAGAATGTCTCAATGATTGGAATGAGAGTTTAGATTACACAACCATGTATTCCTTAATCTGAAGTTTTCGAACTTTGTTGATTGAGAGAAACCGGAGGAATTGGCTTTGCCAAGTCCGCGAACCCAGTCCGCGAACTGACGGAAGTTCTTGTACCGAGAATTTCTGATTTGATTTTCCAAAAACTCGTTTGCGTGTAAGTCCACGAACCTAGTCCGCGAACTGGCGAAAGTCTCTTTGCCGAGATTTTCTGCTGAGTTTGGAAAACTCCACCGGTTGTCTTAAGTTCGCGAACTTGTTTGTGAGCTTAAGAGGTTATGATCTAAATATGTGCTCTGAACATGAAACTTAAATTACTAAGGAATGCTTTATACAAACCGTGGCTATAAAGTTCACGGGCCGATTCAATCGAATTGAATCATCTTTGTTTCAATTGTGTCTTGTGTAGTTACATAAGATCTCATAGCAATTGAACAACTCTTTAACTAGTTCATTTGAGTCAATTGAACTAGTTATGGTGAAGAAAAACAAGGTTAATATGAAATGCTCATATGGTTAACCTTTTGGGTTAATATGTTGAACCAACATACATGTACACGTTTGGGCATGGTTTTCACAAACCCAGTAAACGTCTACCCAAGTATGTGTGACAAGCTAAGTTTTCGATCTAACAGTTGAGAAATATTAGCTTGAATCTAAATCAGTTTTTCATCTAACGGTGAATAAGGATTTCTTTGTAACTAAGGCAAAACCATGATTTGAAGGCTATATAAAGGAGACATCTTGCATTGTGAAAAACTAATCCCTACACGTCTGTGTGCTACTAGTGCGCCCGCTAGAGTCGATTCTCCTTTAACCTTTGGTTTTCTTCTCTAAAACCAGGTTAACGACTTAAAGACTTCATTGGGTTTTTGAAGCCAGACCGATACTACTTTTATCGTAGTTGTGTGATCTGATCTTGCATCTTCTATCGTACGAGTACAATCTCTGATTTGCTTGAGATCGTGAGATTTCTCCGATAGGAAAGATAAAGAAGTCACAAACATCTTTGTCTCACTGTTTGTGACTCCTCGACAAACCGCATGTGTAGTCAGGAAGGATTGTAGAGAGGTGATTGACTAATCTAGGTTGTTCTTCGGGAATATAAGATCGGATTATCAATTGGTTCCTGTTCACCTTGATTTCATATCTTAAGACGGAACAAAACCTAGGGTTTATCTGTGGGAGACAGATTTATCCTTTGATATACTTTTCTGTATGAGACAGATTTGTTTATTATCAAGTCTGTGATTTTGGGTTGCAGTAACTCTTGGTTGTGGGTGAGATCAGCTAAGGAAATGAAGTGCGCAGTATCCTGCTGGGATTAGAGGCGTAGGAGTACAACTGTACCTTGGATCGGCGGGAGACTGATTGGGATTCAACTATAGTCCAATCCGAAGTTAGCTTGGAGTAGGCTAATGTCTGTAGCGGCTTAATACAGTGTGTATTCAATCTGGACTAGGTCCCGGGGTTTTTCTGCATTTGCGGTTTCCTCGTTAACAAAATTTCTGGTGTCTGTGTTATTTCTTTTCCGCATTATATTTTATATAATTAAAATAATACAGGTTGTTCGTTCGTTATCATCAATTGGAAATCCAACCTTTGGTTGTTGATTGATATTGATTGATCCTTGGACATTGGTCTTTGGTACCGTCCAAGTTATTCCTTGTACTTGATAAAGACTCGCTATTGATTTTAGCTTGAGTAAAAATCAAATCAAGAGAGAGATATTAACTCCTTGAGATACTTTTATCTAGATTGAGTCTGACTGTCTAGTTGATTCTCTTGCAAAGTATTTCGGAGTTAGTCCATACAGATTGCTAAGCGAAATATTGGGTGGTGTTGTTAGACCCCCGCTTTTTCACAACTTATAAATAAGTCACGTACTTGGAACAATTCCTTTGGTTCGTATTCCAAACAGTAAAGGAACAAAAAATCTGTTTGGTATCAACTCTATTCAACCAAGTGATATGAGTCGGACAAAGGCTCTTCCGTTTATCTTAACATAAACTCCTTCGTCAGGTCCTTAGATCTATCTTATGTTCAATTACCGAAGTAATCATTTAAGATTAAGCCAACAACACTCTTAATCCAAAGAATTGTGTTGATGCCGATCTACTCAATTAATCAATCCAATCTACCACAAAGATAAACCGATTATTAATTGGATCCTCTTTTACCAAAACAAGTATTGTGCACACCAAAGATTATAAACCCAAGTCAGATCTTCAATATCTTCTTTGTCTTCAAATCTTCTTAAATCTTCAATAAAAACCTGCACACAATCACTTGAATCTCTTGTGATCAATCACGCACAAAACGGAGTCTGTTAACAATGGATTATCACAAGATCGTCTTTAGAACTCACAACAGTCTAAAGATCCCTGTCAAAACTCTGAACTAGTTTGAGTAAATCTTATATCAGAAGGGAATATTCTCAAGAATAAAAAAACTAGGTGCAATCAGATTTCAACCACCGTTAGTCAATCAAATCAATCGAAAACAAAAGATAAACCGCAATTATCTAGTTTCCCACGAACGGTACACGCTAGAGCTTCTCAATCCCAAAGAAGACTTTAAACTGAGAGCCAGTGGCACGGTTGTATAAGTGGCGCCTGGCGTAGCCATGGCCACGAGGTTTAAGCGGCTGGTCGCCTAAAACTTGCCACAAGTCTGTTAGTTCGGTGGCGAATTTGGCTGAGATTGCATCTCATGAGGAAGGATGACCATTGATTATGGCCATATCTTGTTGTATAGTAAAGTGGCGATGTAGTTGCAGGAAATCCTACAACACACCCCTTGTAATAATTTGTAGATATAAACATAAAAATGATGATAAGAATGCTAAAATTGTAAAGAGACACAAGGTTTACGTGGTTCGATCAATTTGATCTACATCCACGGGATTAGGTTTTACTATGATTATTTGTAATTACATCTTGATTACATGGAATCTCCATTAATGAGTATTTGGAACTCTAGGTTCTTGAAGGAGGAAGAAGAAGGATATAATAATAATACAACCAATTCTACTTTCTCTCTCTACAACATGTATCCTCTCCTAAAGTGTATCTCTCCTTTTTCTTTTTGATTATCCTCCTTTCTCTCTCTTGCCTTTCTCTTTATATAGGTATTTACATAATGGATGACAGCTCATATATGGTGGGGTACAGCTAACATTTCCCCTAATTTCGGATCTGGCTTGCGGTATTTTCGCAAACTTACAAATGTTAACTTCACAAACATCCTAAATTTCGCACGACCATCATACTTTTCTCACGTTTAAGCTGATGTCATTTGTTATGTCATTTCTGAAATCATACTGCGATGTCTTCGTGATGTATTACTAGTAATTTCGCAAACATGTCGTTGTTGCGAGATTCTGATCCTACATCTTGCCTCTTTTTTCTTGAATATTGCTTGAAGAGCGATCTTCAGGAAAAAATCCGTTGTTGTAATTGTTGGAGCGAGATACGTGTTGTTGGAGTAGTCTTTGATCTTTGTTGATGAAGGAACGAGCGAAAGAATACTGGACTTGAAAATTACGTACTTGCCTCTATTCTTTTGTGAAGTTCCGGAATGTTGCGAAGTAAATAAGAAGTATCATCTTTTGAAGTATGTGAAGTATGAAGCATCCTGGAAGAAGTATAAGAAGCATGAAGTATCCTTGATGAAGTATAAGAAGTATTTAATCCTCGAAATATTAGAAGTATCCGTCCTTGAATGAGAATAATAAGTATTGCCTCTATTCATGCGAAATTATTACTCCATTTTTGGTGATTCTTGCCGAGAAGATAAAGAACATAAAATGTTTTCTTGGTAATCCATAGTTGCCTCTGTTCTTTATCTATGAGGGTAGAATCCTTGAGAAAATGTTGAATGTGCGAATTGTTTCTTCATTCTTATCTTGCCTCTGTCTCATGTTTTGTGCTCATGCGATAGTATAATCTCTTCAAGTTGCTTATAATTGTGCGAAATAATTGAGCGAGATAATCACTGTAGGATCAGAATCTCGCAACAATTATGTCTCACCGAAATTATCAATGGTACAGCAAGGTAGCGTAGCAGAACAGTTTCAGAAACGACGTCAGCAAGGATCATGAGAAAGATGTGATAGTCCTGCGAAAATTAGAGAGCTTGCGAAATTAACATTTGTAAGGTTGCGAGAATGTCGCAAACCATGTCCGAAAATAAAGGACAGATTAGCTGTCATCCACTATGTATTTCCTTATAAATAGTCATTCGAGTTGTAAAGGAGGGAGAGATATTTCTTGAGTAAGAAACAAGTAAATAGGAGAGAGAAAGTTCAGAGCAATTACATATGAGGGGTATAGTGTAGGATTTCCTGCAATTACATAATGGCGCTAGAAACAGGGACGAGTTGAAGATTATTCTAGTGAAAGCTAAAGATTGATATTGAGATTTGTGAAAATTTAAAGTGATTGATTAAGAATTTTTCATAATTTCTTGCAATACTGTTAGCATTGAAGAAATGGCTAGAAGAAGAAATACATCCGAACAACCGACTACTATTAGAAGAAGCAAGAGAATTGCTGGAAGAGAAAGAAGTGAAATGGACGAATCTAATAGAATGAGAAATAATAGAGAAAATCTAATTCAATCGCCAATTCAACAAACATTATTTCAAGAGAGGAATATAGATTATGACAGAGTGAGCGTACACACTTGGCGATCAAATTCAGCAGAAGAAATAGAAGAAGAGCAACAAAATAGAAATTATAGACAGGAAGAGAGAAATCAAGAAGCAGATGAAGGAATAATTCATGGAAATGAGGAAATTGGAGCATTAGAAACATTGAGACGAAGAATACATGAAGAAAGAAGAGTCGAGGCAGTGGAACGTGCGAATTTAACAAGGAAAAATCACGAATTAAGGATGGAGAATATCAGATTGCAGAATAGAAGATCGAGAAGTATTACAAAATCATATTCCAGATCGACTAGAAGAGAAATGAGGCAAAATTCACCCACGATCAATGCTGGAAACAATATTCAAGAAGAAATATCAAATCCTAATGAAGAATATCGCGAAAATAGAGAAAGAACTGATGATCGTTACATTCCACAAAATGAAACTTTTGATGATGGGCAAATTGGAGGAAATCAAGAGCACGGGCAAATTCAGAGACAAAATAACCAAGATGGCGAAGGAAATCAAGAGGAGGGAAGAAGAATTTTACATGTGAGAGAAAATCAAAGAAATCAACAGACAATTGAAGAAGAAATTGAAAGACATAATGCTGAACAAGCACGTTTAATCTGCGAACGTGAAAGGTTGAGAGCGGAAATGGAAGAGCAAGAGCTTCAGGAGACAATTCGCCAGAACAATCATGACAATCGAGAAAGAAGGCGTATACAAAACCGGAATAATGATAATCTCAATGAGGAGTATGATAGAGTGAAGAGAATGGCTGAAAGACAGCGAATTGAGTTGATAAGAAATGAACAAAATTATGGAGGGGAAAATGAACCATCATCATTTGCGAATTCAAGATAGGGATGAGGAAGAGAATCGCAGAAGAAGACGAGATGAGGATAATGAAGAAGAGATACAAAATTTCGCAAGAGAAGATAGACGTGAACGCAGAAGAAGAGAAGCAAAATTAAAGAGACCAATGGGCAAGATTCAGGTGTAAATAAACAAATCTTGAAAGAATTAGAAGAAATGAGAGGAATGCTAAATAACAGAGGAGAAGTAGGTAGAAGACAATTGGATGAAGCAATAGAAGAAGCTGCGAAAACTCCATTTACAAGGGAAGTACAATTAGGAGGAATACCACCGAAATGCAATTTGCCCGCATTAACCAGCATTTTCGATGGAACAACTTGTGCAATTCAACACATTAAAGCTTATGTGAGGTGCATGTTACAATGGGAAAATCATGATGCGGTATTGTGCAAATATTTCGCATCCAGCTTAACAGGAGAAGCGTTAAAATGGTTTGAAGGTTTACCAAAGAATACAATAACCTCCTTCAATCATTTGCAGACCACATTCTTGGGAGCATATATAAGTAATAATTCCTCACGACCTGGTATAGAAGATGTGTTTGGATTAAAACAAAGGATTGGCGAAAGTTTGAAACACTTGACTAAAAGATGGAGAACTATGTGTAGCGAAATGGCTGGCCGTGTAGATGAGAGATATCTCATATTATCATTTATCAATGCTATGTTTGCAACAAACCTGTTGTATGTCCAAATTTTCAGAGTCAAGAATACGATTACAATGACTGAATTGCGAGAACTTCAAGAAGAATACATTGCTTTAGAGGAAAAAAAAATGAAATGGAATCATATCCAGTTGCGAACACCAGCTCACAAAACGAATGCAAGCTTATTACCCAAGCTAATAAACACAGTGGCGAATACTTCGCAAGTACAACAAGAAAAGGACAAGTAACAATCAGCAGAAATTGGTAGCTATGGGAGCCGAGATCAAGAAGAGTATGAAAGAGAAAGAAATTTCTACAGTCGTGGAGGAAATAACAAGATTCAAAGACTCGATCAACCGCAAGAAACTTATGGAGGTCAAAGACCAAACTTTAATAGAGGCAAGGAGGTCACAAGTAATATGGGAAGAAATCAAGATGCCACCTCTAAAGCAAGTGTGAGAAGATATGGGAAGCTATAATCTTGATGGAGAATATACCAACACCATGGAACATGGGAACGGAACCCCCCAAATCACAGAAGTCATGAATTTTGTTCTTATCATCATTTTCATGGACATACCACAAACGATTGCAGAAATGTAAAGAATTATTTTGAGAATGATAGATCAAGGAAAACTAAACGACTTTCTGGTAGGGCATCCGCAATCTCAACCATTACCACCACCGCCAGAACATCACAAAGTGAATACGATGAAAAAGAAAGAAACATTCTTCATAGAAGTTGGTGCAAAAGCAAAAAATCTATTCTGTCACTCTATCGTACATTCATATAAGACAATTGAAGATTTTCATGATAATGTTTTAGTAGAGTGTTCGCAAGAGATAATAATGGAAGAGAAATTATGAATATTGCGAAAATTCGCACTAGAGGAATGGCAGAAACAGATCATTTCTTTTACCGCAGAAGAAATTCCCGAAGGAGAAGAGGTGCATGACAATCCATTGGTAATAAAATTAGAAATTAATCCAAAACCAAAAGAAGATGAGGATGATGAAGCTGAAGATTCATGGGCAATCAATAGAATCTAGTCGATACTGGAAGCTCTGTGAACATCTTATTTTATCATACTTATAAAACCATGGGTGGAAGAGATGATGATCTTATACCATCAACATATAAGATATATGGTTTTAATGGTACTGCTAACAAGCCTAAAGGGGAGGTTACTATGCAAATTCCATTGAAGGGAATATCTTCTGAAATCTCATTCTGTGTCGTTGATGTAGAATCACCCTACAATGCATTAATTGGTCGACCTTGGCTACATGGGATTCTAGGTGTAGCTTCAACTTTCCATCAATGCATCAAATTCCCTCACCCCAATGGTGTAGGAATCATAAAGGGAGATTGGGTTGAAGGAAAGAATGTTACGAAACTGAGATAGAATCTTGCGAAGGAAGAGCAAACAAGAAGGAAAACTGGCGACACAAAATCAAGTGTACAAAGAAGTGAGAGTTGATGGTGGATACAATCGAAAAGAAAGGAGAAGAGATGTTGCAAATTAATGCTAGCTCAGATAAAAAGGATGAACATACCATACCAAGGAAGCAGTAGCAGAAATCATAAAAAGCAGAGGAGGGCAAAAGTAATAAAAACAAGAAATGTATGAATGATTAAGTTGTTGCGATAATCTCGCAATAAGTAAAATTCTCAAAAATACATTTGATTGAACAAAAAATTGAGATTGCGAAATTCAGATACAATATATGAATTGCGAGACTCTCGCAGAGATAATGAATTTTACAGAAAATAATCAGAGAAGAATGACAAAAGAGAAAGAGGCGAACCTTTATGGCGTACACCCTAGTTCGCGAATCAATTTCGCAAGAGGCAAATGTAAGACCTAAAGTACGTCATATAAGGGGGTACCTATTGCATGATCAGGGAAAGGCTACACCACCGCCGGAACCTGAGTCATGGAGATTTGGGGTCAATGAAGCCCATCCGGGAGAGGCACCTTGGATTCTCAACTTAAGCATATGACTTAGGTTGGGCGACTAAGGTAATAAGGACTCTCCCAAGGAGTGCAGAATCTGATCAAGGCGCCGAGGTACACGGTTGAGTCAAGAGTGCGGGGCGTTTGAAGCGTCCTTGCCATTCTTGACAAGTCTTGGCTTATACTGCACTCGGCCTGAAGAAAACCCCACTTAGGGTGCAGTCTCGTAACCATAAGCCCTATAGGTAAAAGGGATAAGAGGCTGCGAAAACAACTGGTTGTTGTTAAGACTGGATGGGAGGAGCTAACCTTGTATGGTAGAAGTACGCCTCCTTGAAGGGGCAACCAGGGGGGATAAGGGCGGCACCCTCCATTAGGGAGCTGATAAGTGTCTTAAGACGCAAATGTCATGAGGCTTTTTATTCGCAAGGATATTAAGGCTTGTCATATTTGTGCAACAATCCTGAAGAGGCAATAATACAAAAGAAAAGATAAGACGAGATCAATGGGTTTTCGCATGAAAGTGCGAAGACGTCCTGCGATTTCGTCGCAAGACGGCAATGTCATGGGGCTTTATTTTCGCAAGAATATTTAGGCCTGTCATATTGTCGCAACATTCCTGAAGAGGCCATAATACAAAAGAAAAAGTTAAGGCAAGATCAATGGGTTTTTGCATGAAATGCAAGGACGTCCTGCGATTTTGTCGCAATGACAAGAGGTGGCATAATAAGACCTTTAATTAGGAAGGAAAATAAGACCACACAGGAATGAGATTTTGAAAAGAAACAAAATTCACTTCGCAAAAGTTGCGAAATTATACAATAAGAAAAGTTTTATGAATCTCTCATTTGGATTCAAATAACAGAGGCAAGTATGGGAATGTATGAAATTAGAAAATGTTATTTGTCTCCATATGAGAGATTTACTCAAAAATTCAAGAATTAATATTATATTGATTAATTATATTGCAAAGAAGAATTGTTTTCATTTACGCAGGTCAAAATGAAAAAACACAAATATACAGAAAGAAGAAATAAATGTACAAGTATTACAAAGAATCAAAGAAGAAATAAAATATTTTTGTTAATCCTCATTATCTTCACAGACTTGTTTCCTTCTTCATCTGCGTCAGAATCTTTATCACCATCAGAACTTCCATCACTATCAGATTCTTCATCGTCAGCTTCGCTATCAGAGATAATCAAACTGGGAGTATTCTGTGGGATTTCTTCTAAAAGACAAGGATAATCAGAATGTGGGATATTATGATCATCACAAACCATTTGGATGGTTTGATTGCGAAAATGCATAGCGTCATTCTTAAAATTCGCAACATGATTTGATTTGATTCTTCAATCTAGAATACTTGTCGTTGCGAGAAGAAAGATTCTTTGCGAGTTCCTCCTTTTCAGCTTCAAGTTCTTCAATCTTTTCACGATATTTATTTTCAGAATCTGCGAACAAAAGACAATTAATTATTAACTTGATGAAAATTCATAAGAAGCAAAAGATTAGTAAAGAAGAGCAATTAGCAACCTTCTCTGTCAGAAATCATGTCTCTAATCAAGGCTGTATGTTCAACTTGGAGACTAACATTTACGCCTAAATCTTTTCTAGCATCATCTAAAATTTTCGCAGCCCAGACAAATTCATCCTCACTACTTATGAGAAGACGAGAACGAATTTGATTTTCCCTTTCGCAGAGTTCAATATTCTTGCGGTTAGCTTCATCTCGCTCAAGTTGAACTTCAAGGAGAGCCTCTTGGAATTTCGCCAAGCCTTGGCACCTTGATCAGAGATACGATCCTTATCATCTATGAGACCGCTAATTTGGTTCTTAACTCATTGGTTTTCTCTTTGGAATCAATAAGGAGACGCTTAAATCTGTTGGCTAAGCCTAAACTGGATCTATGATCAATTTCTAAGAGGCGAAATTTCGATCTAAGTTCATTTAGAGAAAGAGATGAAATTCTATCATTTGAAAGCTATTTAAGGAATTGTTAAGACGTTCAAGAAGGGTATCATTATCCAAGGCATTAGGAAATGAGCGAAGAAGGGTAGCTTCATCAGAAAGACCATAATGTCTGCAAAAAGGATCATTTAAATAAGATAAAACAACAGGATGAATGAATAAGAGAAAAGAGAAAAGTAACATACCGTAAAGCTGATTATTAGCTTGTTGAAGACTAGAAATTTTATTCTTATACGAGGAAGAATCAATTTCTAATTGTCTATTTTTCGCGAAGACTTTAACTTCAGCTTCCAATTCTTCATTCTTTTTGCGAAATTGAAGATTCTTCTTTTCAAGATTTTCGCGTCTTCTCTAGATCTGAGGCAACAGCAAAAGAAGCTTTTCCAGCCTGCGAAAAGAAATAAAAAATATTAATATAGAAAGAGATTTTGAGTTATAACAATGAAAAAAATAAAAGATAAAAGTATACCAGACTATTGAGAGAATGCAAGAAGTCGGGAGTCACTGATCTAGAAACTCCGAAGAGAGTATCACCATCCAGTAAAGGGACATCACAAAGGGTAGCGAGAGCTTTGCAGGTATTTGCGAATTGGCTATCTCCCATCCTTGTAGAGAATCAGAAAAGAGGCCAGAAAGCTTAGCCATAGAAGATTCAGGTGGAGAATCTTCAGTTGCAGCAAGATCATCGTTATCCTCATCACCCTTATCATTTCAGAATTTCGTTAGGAAGAACATTTGAAGGAGAAGAGAACGAACTTTTCTTTTCTTTGGAGGAGGACCAGTTGATTTTTCCCTGCGAAGAGTACCTTTACCTTTATCACCAATCTTCGCAGCATCAACAGATTCTTCTACTTCAGCAATAATCTTCACACACAGATAGAAATAAGAAATGGAAGCATGGAAGTAACAGTACTATTTAAAGTCATAAGAGAAAATTTCTTACCTCATCTGTGTATGAGCGAAGAGCTAACAGAGTACTAGATTTCCCAGTCCTGTTATAACTATCCTTTAGTTTTTGGATCTGCGAATGTCGCAAGAGTTAGCGAACAGAATAGTAAAAATCAATAAAGAAATATAAATGAGTTAAAGGGAGAAACATACCTCTTTCTCCTTCTCGGGCCAGAGAAAACCCAAGGTTGATATGCAGCGAGATTCGCAGGAAGAACGTTTGATCCAGCAATGTAGGGACCCTTTAGCATTAAAGGAAAACACACCATTTTCATCTTTGGATTGGCGAGGAGTTGTTTTTACCAGAATGCCAGTCAATATCTTGCATAAGAATTTTGGCTTCATCAATGTTATCTTTCCTTCTTAATCGAATACCCCAGCGAGTATTCTCTTTCTTCATGGAGATAAGTTCGTAGTTTTCAAAGAAATTCGCCACTGTATACTTCTCAGCAACTATCTCTAGGTCTTCCCTAAGTTCTTTGGAGTAAAGAGATCCTCTACCAGCACCACGATTAGCGAACTCTAGCATCAGACGGATGCAGTCCCCACTTAGTTGGAAGATGGCTCGCGAAAATCCGGATGAGCGAGAATTTCATAAAATAAAGGAAGTCTGGGTTATAAAGAGGAATAGGGAGACCTGCGAGAATTGACCTAGCGAAATTATGATTGATTGATCATCACAATTTTGATTAGAGAAAAGCTTGACAGAAAGAATTGATTTGGCATTCTCACCAGGAATGGTGGAGAGTGTAAACCTTTATCAGCAAGATCTTTTTGGACATCTTGTAAATTCTTCTCATATCTATGACCACTTGGAGCCATGTTTGAATATAGAGTATGGGAATGTATGGAAAGTAAAAGGATTGAAGGAAGAAAAAATTACAGCAGCAGAATTTGCAGAAGAATAACAGAGTTGCAGAGATGAGAGAATAAAAATAGAAGAGAAAGTAAAAAGAAAAGTGGAAAAGAGGGGATAAGAGTATATAAAGAAAATTTTTACTCGAAGAAATAAACACCATTAAGACGAAGAGACGTGAGCGGTTGAAAAGTAGCGGTTACAGAAGACGTGTCAAGAAATAAATGGAAGAGAGTACGTGTGATAAATGTGGAATATGAAAAGATAAGCAGCTGGGCATTTCTCACATCATTCTCTACTTTGCAGAGAAGATATGAGAAGAGGCAAGATGTAGGATCAGAATCTCGCAACAATTATGTCTCAGCGAAATTATCAATGGTATAGCACATAGCGTCGCAGAACAGTTTCAGAAACGACGTCAAAGATCATGAGAAATGTGATAGTCTGCGAAAATTAGAGAGCTTGCGAAATTAACATTTGTAAGGTTGCGAGAATGTCGCAAACCATGTCCGAAAATAAAGGACAGATTAGCTGTCATCCACTATGTATTTCCTTATAAATAGTCATTCGAGTTGTAAAGGAGGGAGAGATCTTTCTTGAGTAAGAAACAAGTAAATAGGAGAGAGAAAGTTCAGAGCAGAGATCATTCTTGACTTCTTTATCTTTCTTGTAAGAACATTCAAAAATTAATCAATAAAAATGAAGAGTGTAAACATAAAAATGGGTTGATCAACAATGAAATCATATGAGGGGTGTAGTGTAGGATTTCCTGCAACTACAATCACATCATTCGAAATAATCACATTCTGCGAAATTCTGACACATTCTACGAAATTTCGAATCATTCTACGAAGTTCTGAATAATCTTGCGAAATTCTGAATAATCCTGTGAAATTCTGAGTAATCCTGAATAATTCTGCTAAATTCTGCGATATTATTGCGAAATTCTGCAATATTATTCCGTACAGTTTTGTAAAGTACTTGTGCGAATATAATGTTTATGTGATGATTATGTTATGAAATGTGTATGCAATGTTTATGCTATGAAATGCTTATGCAATGCTTTTATGATGCGAGTATGATGCATGTATGATGAGAATGCTTATCTGTTGCAATGTATAGCTAATGTTTGTGTTACTTAGCTCATTTTGCACGCTAAAATTGATGTAGCTTTAAATTGCCTCCATTTTCCATTTCTCTGGCTTTTTCTTTAGTGTATGCATTCATCTTCGTGTAGTTATTGTTCCTCACAAGTTCTTACTTGTGTTTCATCTTTACTCTTTCCTGCACTATTAATATCTCATAACAGTATGATCATAGTATCAAGTCTGCGGCATTTTCACTTCCTCAGTTTCATTTCCATATACATATTCGCAAGCTTATTTGCTTACTCATTTTCTTATGTGGTCTTATTTTACCTTCCTAGTTAAAGGTCTTATTTTGCCACCTCTTGTCATTGCGACAAAATCGTAGGACGTCTTTGCACTTTCATGCAAAAACCCATTGATCTTGCCTTAACTTTTTCTTTTGTATTATTGCCTCTTCAGGATTGTTGCGGCAATATGACAGGCCTAAATATTCTTGCGACAATAAAGCCCCATGACATTGCCGTCTTGCGACGAAATCGCAGGACGTCTTTACACTTTCATGTAATGACCCATTGATCTCGTCTTATCTTTTTCTCTAGTATTATTGCCTCTTCAGGATTGTTGCAAAAATATGACAAGCCTTAATACCCTTGCGAGTAAAAAGCCTCATGACATTTGCGTCTTAAGACACTTATCAGCTCCCTAATGGAGAGTGCCACCCTTATCTCCCCCTGGTTGCCCCTTCAAGGATGCGTACTTATACCATACAAGGTTAGCTCCTCCCATCCAGTCTTAACAACAACCAGTTGTTTTCGCAGCCTCTTATCCCTTTTTCCTATGGGGCTTATGGTTACGATACTTCACCCTAAGTGGGGTTTTCTTCGGGCCGAGTGCAGTATAAGCCAAGACTTGTCAAGAATGGAAAGGTACGCTCCAGACGCCCTTGGCACTCTTGAATCAACCGTGTACCTCGGTGCCTTGATCATATTCTGCAATCTTTGGGAGAGTCCTTATTACCTTAGTCGCACAACCTAAGTCATAAGCTTAAGCTGAGAATCCAAGGTGCCTCTCCCGGATGGGCTTTATTGACCCCAAATCTCCATGACTCAGGTTCCGGGGGCGGTGTAACCTTTCCCTGAGCCATGCAACAGGTACCCCCTTATATGACGTACTTTAGGTCTTACATTTGCCTCTTGCGAAATTGTATTCGCGAACTAGGGTGTACGCCATAAAGGTTTGCCCCTTTTTCTTTTTGTTTCTGCGAAATTTCGCGTCTCTTTGTTCTCTCATTCATCTTTTCATTTCTGTCATCTCTTTCATTCATTCTTTCATTTCTGTCATCTCTTTCATTCATTCTTTCATTCTCATAATATCATATCATTTGAATCAAAATAAATATTCAAGAGAAATTCTAATACATGGTAACTCTGAAATCTTTGTAGTTGTGAAATCTCTGTAATTCTGCGATTCTATCGCGTTTTGTAAATCAAATCAAAAATATTTTTATTCTCTGCAAAAGAAATATTCTAGAGAAACATATAAATTGAATTTTCTCAGTTTTCTGTAATTTTGAAATCTCGAAATCTCTGTAATTTTGAAGTCTTTGTAATCTTGAAATCTTAGTAATCTTTATAATCTTTGAAATCTTGAAATCTTTGTAATCGTGTGATTGAATCGCTTTTTGTAAATCAAATCAAAAATCTTTTTATTCGTTCCTATTATAAAGTAAAATGTTCAAGGAGGTGGTACTTATCTTTCATGTGAGTCGCTATTGTTGTCAGAGAAGTGAATAAATGCCTTGAAATGTATGAATTTTGCGCAGCAAAAAGAAGTGTGAGAAGTGAGACTTGAACCCTCGACCTGCTTCTTGCATATTCTCGCACCAATGGGAGAACCCCTTGTATTATCATGACTATAATTTTTAGATTTAAACTTATTTGATATGAAAATAAAGATACAAATAATGAAAATAGAAAATAAGATACAAGATTTACGTGGTTCGATCAATATGATCTACATCTACGGGGTTAGGGATCTTCACTATGATTGTTTGTAATTACATATGGATTACAATTGAAACTCCATTAATGAGTATTTGGAGCTCTCTATATCTAGTTTTTGGGGAAGAAGATGAATACAAAAGAAAAGATTTACCTCCCTTTCTCTCTCTACAAAACGTGTCTCTCTACAATGTGTGTCTCCCCCTCTCTCTCTCCTACCTTTCTCTTTATATAGGATATTACATAGTGGATGAAAGCTCATATGTAGTGGAGTACAACTCATATTCCCCCATTTTCGGATCCCGTGCTACGTTCTCTCAGGCTCTCATTACAATTTCGCAGGCTCTGCTACATTCTCGCAAGCTTTACTATTGTGCGATATTTGGATCCTACATCTTGCCTCTTTTTCCTTGAATATTGCTTGAAGAGCGATTTTTAAGGAAAAATCCACTTTGGAGGAACGAGCGAAAGAATATTGGACTTGAAAAGTACGTACTTGCCTCTATTCTTTTGTGAAGTTCTGGAGCGTTGCGAAGTAAATAAGAAGTATCATCTCTTGAAGTATGTGAAGTTGAAGTATCCTTTGAGAAGTATAAGATAGTACTTAATCCTCGAAATATTATAAGAAGTATGAAGTATCCTTTGAGATGTATAATAAGTATCCGTCCTTGATTGCGAATAAGAAGTATTGCGAAATTATACTCCACGTTCTCTGCCTCATGCAATGTTGTAATGCAAATAAGAATTTAGATTAGTATTCAACATTTCTTTATCAAAAATTTTCATTTAATTGCAAGTTCAAATTGTTTTTCTTTGTTTTGATTTCCTTTGTATAACTGTTTCGTCTTATCCGATAAACATCTTTCATGAAAATAATCCTAATGAGGTCTTATGCAGCCTGTTGATAGAAAGGTCTTATTTTGCCTCCTACTACTCTCCATGTTAGATATCATTCTCATTTGAACAAAGCAAATTTTCAAGAGAAATATATAAATTGATCTATGCGAGATTTTTCTCGGTTTCTTTTGTAATTGTGGAATCTTTGTAATTCTGAAATTTCTGTAATTCTGCGATTATATCGCCTTTTTAAATCAAATCAAAAATCTTTATTTTCTGTAAAAGTAAAATGTTCAAGGAAAGTGGTACTTAGCTTTTATGTGATTCGCTGTTGTTGTCAATCTCGCGCGAAAAATACGTTGCATGAAGTATAAATGTCGCTTAGCAAAAATAGATGCGAGAGGCAAGAATTGAACCCGTGACCTGCTACTTGCATATTCTCACACCATACCAACTGTCTAAGCCTCTCTTGCGAAATAATCAAAGTTCTTGCGAAGTAATCAGAAGTGAGAGACAATCTGTTAATTGTAGAAAAATTCTGAAAATTTCGCGTGCTGCTTGCATTCATGCCTCCTGACCAATGTGCAAGTCTTCTTTGCGAAATATCTCTGTGAAATTATCAACTCTCTTCTGTGCGAAATACTCAAAGAAATATCTGTGCGAAAAAATAAGCATGTGTTGGGACTTGATCACACGACCATGAACTCAACTTCACAGATGACCAATTGTGCTGCCTCTTGTTTGCGAAATAATGAAACAATATTGCGAAATTATTCATTTTTTCGCTATCTGTAAAAAAGAAGAAACTATGTTCGCAGGAAAATTCGAACTTGCGACCACGCACACATACTGCTCTCTGGACCAATTGTGCAAGAACCTCTCTGCGAAATTAGCGCATAACTTTTTTCCTTATTCTTTTATTCTCCCATGCAAATGAGAAGAAAATGAAATATGTGTCTCTGTGAATTCGAACCCGTGACCTATTTATTGTTCGCTCAGCCTTGAACCATCTGTGCGAATTTCTGTTTGTGATAGAATTGCAGCATCTGCCTCTTATCTTTTCTTCGTCCTTCCTTAACTTCTTTCACATTTGCCTTCATCTCCTGAACATGAAAATCTTCCACTGAAACTTTCATTTTTTCCTTAAATTTCACCAACAACTAACTTTTTCTCTCACTCTTTTCATGTCTTTGAATTGTTGATGACGTCTGGCGTAGCCATAGCATAGCGGCATGCCAGTGGCGTAGCCGTGGAAGCTGTTTTGGCATATTGGTGTTAGACCCAAATATGGCTCTGGAAACATCGGCCATGTTGCTAAGTTAAACTTAAGGCCTTAGGAGAATCACTTAATCTAGTTGGCATGACGACTTTAGCTAAACTAGGGTTTGGCGTATCGAAAACTTAATTAGCACTTGCTCTACGACACGGTGGCGTGGCTGAGATAGTTGGCGCATGCCAGTGTCACAATGATGCAAGTAGCGCCTGGCGTAGCCATGGCCACTAGATTTTGGCACATTGGTGTTAAACCCGAAATGTGGTGTGGCAACATTGGCACTGTTGCCACATCAATCCCAATGCTCTGGGGAACGTTACTTGGCTTGGTTGGCGTAGCAACTTTGCCTAAATTAGGGTTTGGCATGCCGAAACCCTAATTAGTTTGTGTGGCATGTGGACGCGGCATGGCAACACTTCTTTGTACAAAAGGTGCCATAGTTGTGCCAAGGGAACTATAGCAAGGCCATGGTATGGAAACGGCCACAGGAGTAAGGATTGTCGTGGGTGGATATGATATGGCGCCATTCCTAGGGCTTCCTGGGTCCCACACGGCTCGTGGCATGTTTTGGCATGCTGCCGCAAAGTGGCATGTTGGCATGTCGCTTATCTCATTGGCGCAACATGGCATGTTTGGCATGTTGGCGCGGTTTTTGGAAAGCCAATTGGCTTCGTGACTATCTGGCGCAGTTTCCCCTTTTTAATACTGTGGCAATTTTAGAGCAACCTGATTGGTCAGAAAAGAGGGCCGGCCAAGCATGGGAGTGGCTACACTTCTGGTGTGAGTGTGGCGTCTTTAGAGCGACCTGATTGGTCGATGGGAAATGGGACCGGCTAGTATGGGCCCAACCACAAATTATGTGTGTGTGGCGAGTTTAAGGCGACCTGATTGGTCGAGGGAAATAGGCCGGTTTAGGATGGGGCGTGGCCAATGGAAAATGGCGCCGGCTTGGCTTAAGGCATGGCCACGCCTCCCTTTGTTGTTGTTCCTATCCTGCGACTCCTTGTTTTCTGATTCTGGGTAAGATTTTGCATCTACTAATCCATGGCGGATTAATTACCTATTTTTCCTAGGCTTAATTTCGACAAGCAAGGTCTGATATACTGCGCAAGGCGCAAAACCCTAACTTTTGCAAATTAGTCAGGATAATCGATTGAATTCTATGTGTTGACACAGAGTTATTTTAAGTTCACTGCCAGAGAGCAGCATGCTTTCTGATTGAATACCTTATGCAAAGACCTCATCCTTGATACTTGGAAATTCGTGCTACTCTGCTGCGAGTGAACACAAATCGTCATGCCATATCAATATTAAGGGTTCACCCGGGGAACATAGCACAAAAAGCATTCAAAGAAACTTATATTAATTGAATGTAGGCAAGGTGCCATAATTTATAGAATACCTGGGATTGTTGCTACATGCACCATTCTGGGTAAATTTCTGTAGATGGGGAAAAACGATTTGCTGGTTTTTAAGGAATTGAGGAGACGACCGTACGGAGCCTCCTCGAACCGAGCGAAATGTTAAAACTAACACAGATGCACCGCTGCAAAGGGGGTGCTTTAGATTCGAGAGATCAATCTGTAGTACTCTGGCCTAAATCAAGACAATGCCCGTTCCAGAGTAAATTCGGTCACAAGAGAGGACGGGTTGATCTGTAGGAGGGAAACTGAGAAATGTGTGGAATCAATGGTAATCAAAGATTGTGGGTGTGTGAATTATGAATATGATAAGCTCTGAGTGATTGAAATTTCTCAATTGAGAGTAGTTGCTCAATTGATGAGTTGATGATCTCGTGTTGTCGATGAGACGTGAGATCGATGATGCTGATTCAATCATGATTCAGAGACTTACTTATATTGCTGGAATTTTAGACACCATGATCCCATGAAGTGTGACAGTTGATGGAATCAAGGAGTGGGTAAGTGGAAATCATGTTTGAAACCAGTTGCTCAACGTGTGGAGACTTGGTCGATTTTCCACCCACTACCTCGTGAATTCCTTCAACTGATTGCATGACTTGCTCACATTCCATCGTGTGTTTAAACACACGTGTCGATTTTTATATATATATGCAGCCGTGACATATATTGTGTAAAATATGATGGTATATTTTATTTGCATGAATTTTTTTTCATTAGATAAAATTCTTGAGAATTCATGTAAGCAATGTTGCATTAATTGTTGTTTTTTCGAAAAATCAGAAACGTGGGTTTTGAGGAACCTTCGAAGATAGACAATATATTTATGATGAAATATTTTATTGTTATGAACTTCATAAGTCAGTTGTGTGAATGTTCACATTATGAAAATTGTGTCCGTGATTTCATGAAAAATCAGTTTCGAAATTAAATAAAGTTTCGTTCGTTTTTGCAGTTTTCGAAGAGACGAACGATTTTGAGGTGTTAACTCTAGCATTACTATCACTATTGTTAGTGGAAGTATAAAAGGTAAGAGTTAAGAGTTACCATTTTTGTTTGTATTTCCTTGATTTATATCTGGACGGCATACTGAAGTAGAATGTAGTGTGAACCTTTTCAGCTACTCAGCAAAGATGACCAATTCCCAAGCTGAGGACGCCTCGAGGGAAGAGATGTGCATTGATGATGGTACCTCCAGAGATGAGACATGCATGGATGAAACTTCCATTGGGGGAGACGAAGACGAAATCCCTGGGATTAAGAATGTACCAAACATAGATGATGCATTCTTTGAAAAAGATATCCAAGGAGCTGAGCAACATTTAAAATCCCCAGTGTATCGTCTTTTGATAAATCCCAGAACTGTTACTCAGAAGAAATTGGTGACTCCTAATACAGTGATTCGATTTTGTCTTGAACGAGGGGTCTTCACCTCATCAATCATAGAGTTTAAGCTTTCTCGACGACCTTTGGAGAAATTTGCCGGCTGGGCAAGGCATATGTTGGGTTTTCCTCATGTGAGTACTATGCTCGACCAGGCGCAGGTGACGAGAGATATTCAAGCTTCTGGAGAGTGGTTCATTTATCATGACGCAAGTGGTATTGTGGATCTGTTTGCTCGTTGGTGCATTCTCACTTACACTTTCATATGTAGATGGGGAGAGTTTACCATTACCTTGGAAGACGTGGCGGCTCTGATGCATCTCCCGATCACGGGCAATCTTCCTGGGGATCTTTCAGATGAGAAGACCGTCGTTTCTCATGTCTTGAAAGCTGCAATGGAGAAAGCGAATAAGACTGGTAGTAAAGGATGCTATGCTTCCTGGTTGACACACTGGTGGCCCAAAGACGAGGTTTCTGATAAACCCATCGACGGTAAGTTACCCATTTATGTTTTCTTATGTTTATGGTTGTCCAGAGACGTTTTTGAAGACAGTATAAACTTGTTGAAGCCTTTTGTGATTCCCTTTGCTATTAAGATGGCTCAAGGTGAGCAACTTCCTATAGGTAGTTTATTCTTAGGCTCCTTGTATTACAACCTGGACTCCTTGATTATAGACTCCAGTGTGTCGAACGGCTCTATGAAGATTGAGTGTTATGCCAAAACGATGTTTCTTCAAGCTTTGATGTGGGAGCATTTTAAGAATTATGCACCTACTCCACGTAATGTTCTGCAAGGACCGAATACTGATGCGCGCCATACTTTACCTGAGAAATATAATGCTAGGATCATGCGTTGGTCCACAAAACAGCCTCGTTCTAAAATACGCTTTATTGATGTGTTAGATGAAGAATCCGAGTTCAATTTTCGCCTGTGGGTGTCAGTCCCTGATTATGTTTCTCAGCTGATGACTTTCAATACTGGAGAAAGCACGAGTTTGACGTCTGGTGTGCATCTGAGTGATGGCGAAAGATCTTTCATGTTGAGTTGCACCCCTGGTCATTTGCTATCAGCCACGTTTGGAGAGCTTTCAGTGGAGGAGTATAACATTGATAGAGCAGCTCGACAAATGGGTATGGATCAGTGTGTTCCAACCATACGGAGAAGGAAGCCATCAGTTGAGCAACTCAGGACTCATTTGGATCATACTCACGTGGATGGGAGTAGCTACTGGTTTCCTGGTTCTGATAGATTCACCTATGTAACCCCAGGTTATGTAGAATTCTGGGATCAGCAACTTGGGCGTTTGCGTGTCTTTGTAAGATTTCCCAGACCTCCATTCAAGGATCTTCCTTCGGCTGAGATGATTTCCAGTCGACCGAGATTGAAGTATCTTTCTGGTGATAAACGAAAGTCGTCTCCAGGATGCTCTCAGGTATGTTTCTTCATATAATCTTCACGAAATTATAAGAACTGTATTCTGATTACATTATTGGATTTCACCAAAGGACGGTCGTAATATACGACCTCGAATCGGTGTAGATTTCTCAGAGACTGAGGCGGTTATTCATGGTGGAGAAGGAAGGAATAAAGGTTATAAGCTGTTACCCAATACTGTAAAGTCCCTAGTTGGTGCTTTAGTGGGTTCCCAATATTTCTCACTGTGACTTTCATTGCTATTAACATTAGAATCATGAAGCCAACGTTGTTAATTTTGTTGCAGAATTTTACTCCATCAAGTCTTGAAGGTCTTCAATTTTCTGCTACTGAACAAGCAATCGCTGATTTGAGTGATGAAGAAACTGTAAGTATTTCTTCAGATGTTCAAATGGGGTGCTTCATAGATGAAAATATTTATTGTAAAGGACGTGTACAGGAGGATGTCGTCATGGAGATGGAGAATTCTGGAACTCAATCATCCTCTGGGAATGGGAATGGAGGTAATTCCCAAGATTCGGAGCCGGATGGAAGTGATGTTCCTCTTGTCGTTGATGTGGACAATTCCAACCCCTTGGACACTTTGGAGACTCCTCAAGTAAGTATATATCCTGTACATTCTTCATAGAAGTATAAAAGTGCTGACTTGTAATTGAATGAATGAGAACCCATGTGAATATGTGAAAACTTAGTCGAATTTTGTCGTCAGAAAATTCAGAACCAAGCTTTTTAGTAGAAACGCTGTAGAATCTTCGTCCGGAGTCGAATTTTGATGATCTGCATGTGAAAATTCAAGCACGGAAAATTTCCAAGCTTTAAAAAGAAGTTTTTTAAGTTTTGAGCACGTTCAGAGCCTGAAAAAGGCGAAATAGTAAACTTCCAGGAGACTTCCAGAACTTTTTCAGATTGCGCGTCACTTGATATTTTGGCCACATCTACTCGCTCGTTCATCAGATTGTCATGAAATTTTGAAATTCCATAGAGGACATCAATACGAAGAGAATGGAATATGACCCATCCTCAGATTCCTTGTATATTGCTCCCAGTTTGTCTCTTAGTACAGGGAAGAGTTCAGTTTCTTCAGACGGACTCATCGTAAAATGTGTTTTCATGACTTTCATGTTACTTGATCGTGCCTTGAATGTAGTATGATGAACTTTGATGATATTGCCTTGCGGGTATACTGAGTTTCATAATCTCCTTTGGATTCGTGACTCTAACCTCATGTAATCTTCGTATTAGGTGCTAAATACCGAAGTTGAGGATACTGGAGCCAATGATGACAACTCTAACCCTTCCGAAGTTATTGATGAAGAGACAACCATCCCTGCACTTCGAGTCCATGAGATGGTCGCATCTGATGTTATGGAAAACCAGATGGTTGTTGCCTCAGTGATAGAAGAAACCGAGATAGCAGCGGAGAATACCTAAGGAACTGTTGCTTTGGTCGTGGAAGCTGCTCCAGCGACTGAGAACCGTATAATAATGTATGAATATCCAACTGCAGGGGTTTCTTTCGATCCTACCTTTAACACTTCACTCCCGTATAATGAACTGGTTGGTGGATTCAGCGTTCCCATTGGATATGCACGCTTGTACGAGACGATATGGAAGAAGTTTGGCCACATGATCGTTGACAGGAACTCTGGGCGTGCTTATGCTTTAACCATGCAAGTAGGCGTTATCTTGCGTTTCGTGAGGGATATGCATACGAGACCCAGGAATACCGTGACTCCAGATATACTTTTTGATTGGGAGTTTAACTTGGAGAATTCAGAAAGACTTGGCCTCAACGTGAAATGGCTTCGTAAGCAAATAAACGTTATCAAGGATTCATGTGAGAAGAACATACCATTTTCCAATGATGTTGCGAAGGAGAAGGAGGACAAGATTGCCAAGCTGACCGAGGAGTTGAACAAGGAGAGGGCGGCTTTGCAAATCTTGAAGGATGCTGATGAGCAAAAACCTTTTCTTGTTGATCTCTTGAGCTTCTGAACTTCTAAGAGATGTGAGGTTTATACTTGGGTTTTGATATTTAGATGGTTTTGGATTGACTGATGGTTAAGGATTTTTCTTGTAGATTTGATAGAGATTTTCTTTTACGAAATATGAACTGAATTTTGATAAATTGCTGAATTCAAATACTGATTGCAAGTATTGCAAATGTTTTGGAGGAATTGAAATACAAATGAAAAAAAATCCTAAATGTTAAATCCCAACGCCATGAATGCTTCAAACGCCCAATACCTTAAATGTCCAATAATTTCAGATAAACGCCTTGAGCCAATTTTCGTGAATTACTGGTAGGGTTCTGCCATCTGTGTTGATCAATTTGTAGTATTCTCCGGACACGGACTCAGCGACCATGAATGGTTCTTCCCAATTGGAGTTCCTTGTAGAATGAAGACCGCGCTGAACTGATTTGAGAACCAGGTCCCCTTCATGAAACTTGTTAGGCTTGGTCGATCGTGCCTTGAATATCTTCCGCTAATTCGGAATTTCCTGTTTGATGGAATTCCACGATTGTGGCCCGTATGGACACTCGTGCGGAAGAGAGTATCCAGCATAATGTTGATCATGCTTAGCAAGTCTTTAGCAATAAACCTCTCGATGGAGTGATCGATTTGAACCATTGAGTGTAATATTGCTGAGGTGAAGTTACCCACTCGTAGCTTTTGATGACCACTAAATTGTTCATGGGGAGAAGTCTCTGGACCATAGTAGTGTATTTGAACATTGGTAATATTGGAGCATGAGGAGGAATAAGACTTGCCTGAGCTCGAAACCTTCTGACAAAGGTGTGCGGATTTTCTCCAAGTTCCTGCGTAAGTCCCATCAGAGCTGTTGCTTCTTCCATAAGCTTTAACGGTGGTGTGTCCTCTGCTTCGTCTTCCGACTCGGAATCCTCGTCGATGACAGGATGTGTTGAAGGCATCGTTGTCATTCCATCATGAATCCAAGCTCTCCCAAGGACCATGTCGTATCCAGGGTCTTCCCGGATTATGAAAAACTTGGCCTCAGTGCAGATCAATCTTTCCGTAACTTTGAGAGTGATGAAGTCGTATGCGTCTCTGGAGATTCCTTCGTGGTCCCTGATTGCTATGGGAGCATGGGTGGCTTCCCGTCGAGTAATACCAGCAGCTCTGAGAGTTTTCAAAGGGATGATGTTGATAGCGGTACAACATCGACGAACGCCCTCTTGAACTCATTTCCTTTAATGTACACTGTGGTAAGCAGTACCCAGTCATATATTTCTGTGTCGGTGGCTGAAGGTCCGGTGGTGGTCTCTTGGATCAGAAGATGTCTTCCGGACACGATGTGGTTCAGTGCAGCAAACATGTCTTTCCTTTGATCTTTCGAAAGATACAACAACTCGCAGACATGTTCGATCAAAGATTGGACCGCTTCCTTGACAGGAGGTTCAGAGATGGTAAAAGTTCTGACTGGGAGGGGGTTTTTGTGCACTCCCTCAGTCCCCAGGTTGAGCTCTCCTGATTCGACCTTTTCCTGGAATATGCGCTTCAAAATTTTGCAATCACTTGTGGTATGGATGACGTATCTATGGAAACGGCAATACCGAGGATTTTCCATGGCCTCTTCAGTTGGTTCCTTCTTGGCATAAGGTAATTTGATTGCACCATCTTGAATCCAGGCATCGAGTAGTTCATTAATTTCTTCCATTGAACAGGGAAAATCAGGTGCTTCTGGATCTCCCGTATGCTGAGGAGGGATTTTCGAATTCTTCTTCTTGTGTGCCTTTGAAGGGGTGGAGGAAGTATGCTTGTGCTGTGGTTCTGCTTTTCGCTTACTCCCTTCTGCGACAGCATTTGTTGAAGGTTGCAGGTTGTACTTCTTGTTGATCAAACGCCTGCTTCCTCGAGTGTCTTTTGAATCCTCAGTATTTGTATACTTTGCTCTTTCCAAAAGAGCGAGTGCAGTGGTTGCCGGCCTCTTCGCGGCTTCGTGAAGCTCTGAGAAAGTCTGTAATCGAAGGTTTTCCAGCAAGGCTCTGTAGACCGGGAGCATGCCATTGATGCACAAGTCCACCAGTTGTTGCTCCGTGACGTTTGGGTCATGACAATCCAGGGCTTGGACTCTGAATCTTTTCACATAATCATTGGGATTTTCACTGACCCTCTGAAACATCCTTCCAAGGTCGGAGAGGGTGACTTGTTCTGACACGAAGAAGTATTTCCTGTAGAATGCGTTAACCATTTCTCCCCAATTGTTGATAGTCCCTGGTGTAATGTTGTTATACCAGGTGTATGCTCTGCCTTTCAGAGATTTTGAGAATTCCTTGAGACGAATCGACATGATTATGTTCATGTTCTCCCACGGCTTCGAGAAAACGAGAGACATGTTCCCGAGAATTTCCAGTTCCATCATATAAGGTGAAGGTTGGAGAAACGTAACCTCTGGGGAGCGGAATCCTCTGCGTAGCGGCAGGATAAGGAGGTTGATGGCGATGATCATGTGATGTTTTGTATTTTCCACGGTTCTCCAAAAGGTGATGTTTTGTTCTTCATCGGATAGTTTATAATCAAAACTCCCCGCAATTGGAAGACTCAACAACACAGCTACATTTTCCAAATTAATGGTCATCTCTCCCCATCTGCATAGAGCCGTTTGTGTGGAAGGGAACCATCGGGAAATAAAAGTGATCAAACCTGCAACGTATTTCCTAATATGAAGAGTTGCAGACGCCATGACATCCTCAACGATCTGTGCTCTAGTCAAGTTATTTCTGATACGCTCATTTCCCAGCATGTGCCTCATCCATCCTTCATAAGAGCGTAGCGGAGCATGACAAACCTTGAAGTCAATGGGAGAAGCTGGATATTCCTTCCTTTGGATACAGAACCTCATCACGCGTGCTGGAGAAGCTGACGGAGCGACCTCTTTATTCTCTGAGCCTGTAAGCAAGGTTATCTTATGACCAGGATGAGTTCTAACATTCGGATAAGGCACGGTAAAGAGCTCATCATCCATATTCTGCATATCTTTGGAGTCGTTGACACGTCCCAGTTTAGCGGAAGAAATATTCCCAGGTGACATCTTAACAAGAGCTTCTTAGTTCACTTTCAAATAACTACAATGAAGCAAAACGGAAAGGAGTCACTACCCTATAAAAAAATCATCATACACATCACTTCTTATCGAATTCGATGCAATCAATGGTCGAAGCTCAGAGGTGAAGAGCCGTGTTCATTGCAATTTACTCTTGGCTGCGGAATATGCACACACGACCAGTTTACGCTCACGGCAAGGTTCTTTGGCATGCCCACGGACGGTATAAGCCTACAGCTAGCTCGAGTAGGGACTTACGCTCCTAGAACGAAAGGAATTTTTGGTTTACTATGGGTATTACACCCATGGTTGAAAACTAAAACTAGGTTTTATAAAAGAGGAGCAAACAACGACATTCATAATTCTCTGCTCATAATTCAAGTAATGTTGTCATTGATGCTACTTTTAAAACTCACTACAACATTGCTAACGAAGAGATGTCATTCATATGGGGATAAATTTTCTAAGTTAATGAAAGCTACGACTAGGGTTTGCATCCACAAAAAAAAGAGAGAACTGGGAGTGAAAAGAAAATAGGAGGAAGCATGTACCTTGCTGCTGGCGGACACGCGACAATGACGAGACAACTAACGGAGGCGGCAAGGGAGCGATCAATGCTGAGGACGGGAGTTAGAGCAAACGAAAAAACAAAAAAAAGGGGTTGGCATCCTTTTATACATGAAAACTTGGAGGAGTTTCAATGAAAGAAGGAAACCTTCTTTGTTTTGAACACGGGAAGAGCAGCCGGGTCCACTGCCCTGCGGCCGCGGCAACACCGCCCTGCACGACGCCAATGATCGAACTTCTATTGGTAAGCCTATTATCCTCGTCTCTATCTCGTTTTGTATGTCACCATCTATTGCTTACCCCGCAACAATGTCACTGTTACGTGCTAAGCAGGGAACTTAATGTTGATGGTGGTTTTCAGTTCAGGGTCAAGATTGTAAAACCCTATATTTAGCGTTGTTATCCTGCAAATGAATAAAGTCCATTTAAAAATAATGAGTGTTCAAACCTCTTTACTTATGTATGTATTGAGCAATTCAACATATTTATGAAATTTATCAGAATGGTGCGCGTAGCAGCAATCCCAAAATATTATGTGAATTCTTTCTTTTACCGGCATTATTCTTTAATGCATTTCCTACCTGATATTTTCCTATGCTACGTTCCCTGCTGAACTCCAAATATTGACATTACATGACGATTAAATATTCACTCTCATCAGAGTAGCGTGAATCTTCTGAAGTGTCAGTATTGAGAATCTGCATGAAAATACTCACATAAGCTCCATCGTCCTTTGACGAAGAGATTTTTGTGTAGATGCACTTTTAATTGAAAGATGGCGTGATCAAACACGTCCAAATTCCTTAAGGAAAATCTAGACTGTTCATGTCAGTCTGAAAGATAATCACGACCACACAATTTGGCCGCACGATTCAACAAACATAGCATACCCCTAACAAACTAGGCAATCACCGTAGTGACCACCGGCGGGCCAACTAATGCCCTAGTCGATCGAGTCCATTTCCCTTCATTCACAAGTGCTTCGAACGCCGACCCAAACATGGGTGTTCGTGCTACTTACAAAAATAGATGGAACGAGATGATACCGACAAAGAGGGTCTCAAAACGCATCACGTCCGTCCAACTTAGCTGGCCTAGTTGGACGGCTTGGATCGCATTTTGAGCGATCGAAGAGATGACGACGCGTTCACCGTTGGCCCAACTCCTCCCTTGGTCGATCAACCAGTCAACGGCAAAACCTGAGCATATCAAATCACTTGCTCAAAGTAGGGTAAACACACTGTTCTGAAAACCCTAAAATTGTGTTTGCGGCAACGCCCTACTGTCGCAAAACGACCACAACCATCCATCTTCTCTGGCCTAGTTGAAGGGATTAGATTTAATTTCAGGCGGCCCCGAAGATGTCAACATGATCACCGCCGTCTCACCTTTACACGTGACCGACCGGCCTGCTCGAGCTAACGCCTGATGCCTCGAATCGGTCGCCCAAAGAGGGTTGGCCGCGCGGCTCCCTAAACTCTAAAGTTGCGTCAACAGCAGTATGCAATTGCCGCAAATCATCTCAACCATCCAACTTCGCCATCCTAGTTGGATGGTGTAGATTTATTTTTCAAACACTAACAAAGCAGCATCGTGATCACCGACCATTCTTCCTCCACAGGGAGTGATCGACCAAGTCATAACACATCCATAGGTTCCTCAAACGATCACCCAAAGATGGTCGGTCGTGCTACTTTTAAGATACTCAATCCGTGACTGGTTCGATCGAGCTCAAAAACAGCGATGCTTCTAACACATCGATTATTTTCAGCTGCTTATTCGAAAGCGGTGCTTTACATATATCGATTATAAGCAATGCTTTATAAATATTGGTTTCACAAATAATTTATTATTTAACCTAAAAGCACTATATACTGATTTTAGCGGCAAGTCACATGACTTGACCCATTCACTCGAGACATCAAACATGTCACAAACTGGGGGATGCTCACTGGGGTATTGGTCTGGCGGTTTACAGCATGCGGCGTGCAACGTGCCCATTACGAGAAAGTGTCAGGAAAGACGGACGGTTAATGAGAGTAGTGGGTGAACGTGTGATTAGTCTTCCCTCATAACGGAAACACGATGAACACCACCTTCCGCACAAACCCACTTCTCCACTACTTAACTTCCTCCACTTCCTATGAGATCAGGGTGCGGTCAATGACTTGTGTAAATAGGTTTTCAACCTATTTCGATGAACAGAGAACACAAGTGTTATCAACACAAGTAGCCAGGAACCATATTCTGATACAAGTCATAAAACAACCACACCTTCATAATTCAACATTCTGATCTCAAACACCTTCTTCGCTTCCCTCCCTAAGGTCAACCCTTCTCCTTCACTTTGTGACCGAATTAAATCTGGAACGACCATTTCTTGGTTTAGGCCAGAGTCTTACAGATTGATCTCTCGAACTCAAAAGTACTCATGTGCAGTACATTTGTTTAGGGTTTGAATTCGTTGCTCATCAACACACCCAAATTTACCAAAAACAACAGAATCAGTTTTTAACCCAAAACAACGGGTAATGATGAAAAGTGGTTAAAGCGAAAGTTTACCAACACATATTTCGAGAAAAAGATAGGCGAGTAACGACTCGAAATAACAAATGTGTATGTATGAAAACTAAAAAGATAGACTTTTGAGTGATAGATAAGTTCAAGTCTCCACATACCTTTTAGTCGGATGAAGTTCCACTTGTTCCTTGAGTAGTTTTTCGTCTTCGTAAGATGATCGCCCTGGAGTCTGGATCTCAACTACACTAAACTGTCCTAAACCGAGACTTATCTATAAGTAGTCTAGAAATCAAGACATATAGTTTTGACAACTAAACTTGATAAACATGCTTGAGATAGCAACGCATGCGAGTTCGACCGAGCAATGCTCTAACAATCTCCCCCTTTATCAATTTTAGTGGCAAAACTATCAATACATATGGATTACAAAATAAATAAAACTTTGTAGCTTCTCGTCCACATTCTTGATCTTCTTGGTGATTCAACATTACTCGAAAACTTCGTCTTTTTCCAAGTACTCCCATGATTCCATAGATGTTCAATTCAACATCATAGTTGTTGAAGATCCGTAGCCATAACATTGAGAAAACAAAAGCTCTCGATCATTGTTATACAGTGTCATAGTATTATTACACAGTATCAAAGTTCTTATATCACAACCTCGACAACAATACTGTGGTGATATGTATCACTCCCCCTTAGTCAATACTTTCATCTCAACATGAAAATCACTCCCCCTTACATAATGATCCGTAAAACACGTAAACCATATGTATTTGTAGTGTGAACTACATATTAATTCTCCCCCTTTTTCTCAATAAAATTGGCAAAGGTACGAAAACGGGATCCTGATGAAATTTCCACGGAGATGCTTCAAGACCAAAGAAAAGTACATATCAACTTGTTTATATGCAATCATATATCCAAAGCTAAATGCATTCATCAAGGAGTTTATAAAGATACAAGATAACCCCTAAAATATTCCACAGCCGCACTCCCCACAAAGATATGGAAATTAAGCGCAAGTTCAAAAGAACTCTCCCCCATTTGATGTCATTCCCGAAAGAACAACAAGAGCGATCTTACTTTTACAAGAAAAGAATGATTTATTTGGACACCAAAAACCATAACAAAATGATTTTGTATCCAAAAATTCTCAATCAAACTAATCACAAGAGAACCCATGATTAATTTAATCGGAATACACAACCAAATTAATCACAAACGAATCTATGATTAGTCTAGTCGGAAATGCTCACATAAGAACACTTATGGAGCCACACAGTATATACATAAAATATGGATCAGGGAAGATCAATACTGTGGAATAGACAAGGATTCATTCTATTTTCCATCACTATTTGCACAATGACATACAATAGACATAATCCTCGTGAAAGATTTTAACCTATCTTCCATCAAAGAATTGACATAATATGCTTAACTTTTGTTTGTCAAAAGTTCATCGATCTTGTATCAATACATGCATATCGACATATGAAGGAGATAACTTTTGACATCGAATGGGACAATAATAGTTCACGGACGCAAACACACATATCCCATAACATATTGCAATATATGAAACCATAAAGATTAATACTGCAAACATCATCTTCCAAATCACTTTAGAATTTAAATAAATAAATGTAAAACATTGCAATATGAAAACGTTGGACATAGCTATGTGTACTCACAATAATGGCTACTCCAATTTCTAGTTATTCTTCCTAAACAAAACAAGAATAAAATTCTCATAAGAAGTTTCCTAGAAAAAAAATCTATCCCAGACGGGCAATCAATGCTCGAACACATTCAAGTTCATCATTGGCTTCCTTTAGTTTGATCTTCACAAACTCGAGATTCTTAAAGGAAATGACAAATTGATCACGCACGACTTCAAAATCTTTAAGAAAATTTCCTACCAGTTGTGATGACATCTGGGCTGGTTGTCTGTTTTCATGATCAATTGCATGATAGCAATTTATAAGAACAGGGTTCTCATAAAACTCAGCAATGTTGTTTCCTTGATCCTTGACTTCCTTCATACCTCCATCCATAGTTTGCACCATTATCTCAAGGAGAACTATTACCGTACGAGTATATATCAATGAAGAATTTCATGATATATATATACATGTTAAAGACACATATAGTGGAACCCTAGGGTGACTCGTTTAAGAATCGGTAATAGGACAGGTACGCAAACGTTTATGGTTATGAACCAGGTTCTAAACCGTCTAAGCAAAGGAGCCTTAATTAAAAAGGCTTTGTCAAGGAATTTCAAAGGAAGACATGATTTTCTCAAGAGTTTAGATTGATCAACTAAGCTTTATTATGAAAGGAAGACCAAAAAGGAATTTTTCATAGAAGAAATCATTTCTAAAGAATCAGACGAGTATTAAAACAACCATTTTTTGTCAAGACAAGTTATATCTTGAACTCTATGTGCATTCTCCTAAGGTTGATATGAGAATGCACACTTAAATCTGGTTAAGTTGTAATCTGAGCATGTAGCTCGTCATCGTTTTCCTTCTATGGAATACCGGGAGAAATAGCGGAAATACTTTCAAAAGAATTATTACACGGAGGACAAGTCATACCTAAAGATGCTTTCTTCCTTAATTTTTTGATTTTCCGCTTGAGATTATTTATACTGGTCCTTAAATCAGATGCATGATTATTTATGTGCATATAATCAGAGCCTGATGCTTTAGAAGCAGTTTGATCCTTGCCAATGGATGATATTCGTTCCTTCATTGAACCATCCTTCTTCCTTTAGCGTCTTTTTCTCTTTACTGGAACGTTAAACAACTTAGTTGTACATATGACTTTCTTTCCTCTAAAATTGTAGAAAGAGTTAGTATCATACATATAACTAAGAGAGGACTTATCACAGTGCTCTTTTGAATTTGAGGCACAGATGTTCTCAGTACGGAGAGAAACAGGTTTGATTACTTCTTTCGACATCCATATAAGAATGTTATGAAGTTTTTTATTCCTTATCAGAAAACGGCATTTCCGTTCAACATGACCTTTGTTTCCACAATAGTAGTAGTTAAAGGTAACGTTTTTAACGGTTCTCCTATGCCCTGTCTTTGAAGTATGACAATCTTTCTTTACAGAAACATCAGCCATAATGGGTGAATTTTCACATAGTGAGTTATCACCAGCACATACAAAATTGATCTTTCCAGTGCTTGGAGCGTTTATTCCTTTATATCCCAGACCACGTGTATCACGATGTTCTTTACATGCTCCTAACATGGAAGATAATTTTGTAGATCTAGTGTTGAATCTTTTTAGATTCTCTTCTAGTGATTTTACCTTGTTGACAGTTGTAGATAGGTCATTCTTCAATTGTTTTT
This sequence comes from Papaver somniferum, assembly GCF_003573695.1. Taxonomy (NCBI): domain Eukaryota; kingdom Viridiplantae; phylum Streptophyta; class Magnoliopsida; order Ranunculales; family Papaveraceae; genus Papaver; species Papaver somniferum. The sequence continues at coordinate 208,909,132 of NC_039364.1, forward strand.
CTTTGGCAAGAAAAAGACATTATATGTCATTATAGTATATCTGATGAGAGTCATACTTTGCCTCAGATTCAGAAAGTCTTTCTCTCAGCACAAATAAACTCTTCTGAAGTTTTTCACATTCAACAACCTTTGAATGGACTTCTTCATCACGATCTTTAAGGATTGATTGTAAAAGCTTATAACCACTATCAAATCCCTTAAAGAGTTTTTTTAGTTTCCTGCTTTTACGACAGAGATGAAACAGATATTCTGCCAGGTAGGCAGTTGATACCTTTTTTTCTATGATATCATCAAAGAGTATAATATACTGTGAGACTTCTTCATCAATACTTGGTCCCTCGTTTGAGTCACTTTCATCTGAAAGTTCATCCAATTGTTCATCTAGGCGATTTTCCCAGTTGACATCGGTTTCTGACAGAGGGGAAGATATGATATATTTCTTGGAGGTCTCAGAACTCTTATCATCATAAAAAGGATCCTGATCTGGTTTTGCGAAGACAGAGATATCACCACCGTCCATAGAGTCAGATCGCTACAAACACAGACTTTTGAGGTCTTGAACGTGTTTGCCTGCTCTGATACCAATTGAAAAAGCGGGGGTCTAATAACCTCACCCAATATTTCGATTAACAATCTGTATGAATTAACTCCAATATACTTTCTAGAGAATCAACTAGACAGTCAGACTCAATCTAGATAAAAGTATATCAAAGAGTTAATATCTCAATCTCTCGATTTGATCTATACTCAAGCAAATGGAAATCTGCGAGTCTTTATCAAATACTAGAGAGATAACTTGGATGCTACCAAAGACCAATATCCAAGTTTCAATCAATTTAAATCAACAACCGAAGGTTGGATATTCTAATTGATTGATCTTAACGCACAACCTGTGATATTTCAATTATATAACAAAATATAATGTGGAATAAAAATAACACGGACACCAGAAATTTTGTTAACGAGGAAACCGCAAATGCAGAAAAACCACGTGACATATTCCCGATTGAACACCACATTGTATTAAGCCGCTACAGACACTAGCCTACTACAAACTAACTTCGGTCTGGACTGTAACTGAACCCTAATCAATCTCACACTGATTCAAGGTACAGTTGCGCTCCTTATGTCTCTGATCCCAGCAGGATACTCCGCACTTGATTCCCTTAGCTGATCTCCCACAACCAAGAGTTGATACGACCCAAAGTCGAAGACTTTAATAAACAAATATGTATCACATAGAAAAGTCTACGATAATATATAAATCTGTCTCCCACAGATAAACCTATGAGTTTTGTTCCGTCTTATGATAAAATCAAGGTGAACAAGAACTAATTGATAACCCTGACTTATATTCCCGAAGAACAGCCTAGAATTATCAATCACCTCACAATAATCTAAATCGTATGGTAGCGAAACTAGATATTTTGGAATCACAAACGATGAGACGAAGATGTTTGTGATTTGTTTTTATCTTTCCCTATCAGAGATATAATCTCAAGTCAATTATTCAATTGAACTGTACGATAGAAAATGGCAATATCAGAACGCTCAACTACAAGAGAAGTAGTTTCGTCTGGCTTCACAATCCCAATGAAGTCTTTCAGTCGTTAACCTACAGGGTCTCGAGAAAAAACCTAAGGTTAAAGGAGAATCGACTCTAGCAAAACCAACTAGTATCACACAGGAGGTGTGGGGATTAGTTTTTCCAGTTGCTAGATGTCTCCTTTATATAGTTTTCAAATCAGGGTTTGCAATCCAAGTTACCTTGGTAACAAAGCAATATTCACCGTTAGATGAAAAACCTGATTTAACCAAGCTAATATCTTTCAACCATTAGATCGAAACTTATCTTGTCACACACAAATGAAATGTATTTCATTTAGGTTTGAGCAACCGTACCTAAACGTGTACACTTAGTTGGTTCACAAATAGTTAAACAATGGTTAGCCATATGAGCACTTTCATATTAACCGTATTCATATTTCTCATAACTAGTTCAATGACTCATAAGAACTAGTTTATGAGTTGTTCAATTGCTTAGGTCTTTATGAATAAACACAATTGAAACAAAATCGGTTTGATTCACTTGAATCAATTCATGAACAATATAACCACGGTTTACAAAGATTACATTCCTTATTGATTTATTGTTTTAAGTTCATGAACTTCCGACATAAGAAATAACCATCTTGGGTACGGGTACATGTACCATAGCTACCGGATTTGAGTTTACAAACTCAGCAGAAATTTTCGGTTCGAAAACTTCCGGGGGTACGCGTACGGGTATGTGTACCTAAGTTGATGGTTTAACAGTTTGCAAACTTACAAACTCAGCAGAAATTTTCGGTTCGAAAACTTCCGCTGGTACGCGTACTCAACCTGTCCCCTTCACCAATACCGTATGCACACATATGCACACACTTGGTTTCCGGCACATGGATTTATACACTAATGTGCGAACACACTGTATATGCTTATATCCATAGTTGGTTACCTAATCTCAACTCTACATTTCAATCATTGAAACATTCTTTTATAATGTTATAACAGTCGTTATTCACAACTATCGTCATCAAAGCTATTTTTAAGATTGAAACGTCATCATGACTTTCATCACGGGTAAAGATGAAAAGTGGTTAAAGCAAAAGTTTACCAACACATATTTCGAGAAAAAGATAGGCGAGTAAACTCGGCTCGAAATAACAAGTGTGTATGTATGAAAACTATCATACTTATACGACTTTGTCTCAAGAGTAGGAGATATAGTAGATAGGCTTTTGAGTGATAGATAAGTTCAAGTCTCCACACTTTTAGTCTGATAAAGTTCCACTGGTTCCTTGAGTAATTCTTCGTCTTCGTAAGATGATCGCCATGGAGTCTGGAGCTCAATTACACTAAACTGTCCTAAACCGAGACTTAGTTATAAGTAGTCTAGAAATCAAGACATATAGTTTTGACAACTAAACTTGATAAACATGCTTGAGATAGCAACTCATGCGAGTTCGACCGAGCAATGCTCTAACATAACTGATTCCAAGAATGTAAATCCATGTAAATATGAATAAGGATTTACAGTGAAAAGATGTCAACATACTTTGAACACGTTCAGTAACTCTTATCATTTATTGTTCAATCCATCTCGAACTTGATGGTTAAACTCTACTGCGGTGACGATACTGTAGGGGAGGTCCTGCGGAAAAATAGCTCGACGCCATGATGATAAAAAAAACTTAATACCTCTCATTCTTATTACTTATTCAATATGAAAAAAGTATGAAAAGGTCGTTTTCTTCAAAACCCCAATTATGACATCCCTTCTCTCCCACTTCACACCTCGGATCCTGTGTCGAAACAAATTGAGAATCTTTTAATTAAGGTTTTTGATTTTATATGATTTAATTACCAGCAATTAAATGCATATCTCTAGAGAATAAAAATTAGTAATATGCATTTATAATTGGAGATTTTCAATTGAGAGATTTCGGAAATCTTGGACAAGCATTTATTGGAATTAGAAAAACCAAATTTTTCTATTCGTTGCATATCTTGAGAATATTTTCGGTTTTGGAAATTCCTTGGTGTCCAAACATCCTTGGTCTACAAATACCTAAGTTGGCATTTATAAAAAACTATCCTAAGAGCCAGGGAAACTTCATCTTTTTGTTGTTTCTGGTGGAGCCATCTATCCGGAGAGGAAAGTACCCTAATTAGGAAAAATCTCTTACGACAGCTCGTTTAAAGACTTCTATGGGATCAAGAAGCTCTACGAGTACCGTTGGTGGGAAACTAGATAATTGCAGTATTATTAGTTTTCGATTGATTTGACTGACTAACGGTTGTTGAAACTTTGCTTGCACCTAGTTTGTTTATTCTTGAGAATCTTCTCTTCTGATATAAGATTCACTCAAACTAGATCGAAGTATCAACGGAATATTTAGAACTTTTTGTAGATCTAAAGACATCTTGTGATAATCCATTATTAACAGACTTCGTTCTGTGTGTGATTGATCACAAGAGATTCAAGTGGTGTTGTGCATGTGTTTATTGAAGATTAAAGAAGATTTGAAGACAAAGAATATTTCTTATTTGGTTCTCATATCTTAGGAGTGTGCACAAACCTTGATCGGCTGGGATCCAACTAGAATTAGATTTATTCGACTGATTAGTTGCGTGAGATCGGCATCACTTTATTGTTTCTTGTTGGAATCTATATCGATTGATTGCGAATCTAAGCTTGACTACTTAGATAGTTATTGTATAGATATCTAACCAGGCAAAGAAGTTTATTAGATTAAACGGAAGAGCCTTTGCGTATGACTTGAGATATCTTTATCTTGAAAGAATCGAAAGTGTTGTTACCAAAAAGATTTGTTGTTCCTTTACTGTTTGGAATATGATCCAAAGGAATTGTTCAAGTGTGTGCACTCATCGAAGTCAGAAATGTAAGGATACTGAGGAAACTAAATGAACTAGGGGTAGTTGCTTGGTCTCAACTATACGAAGTTGGTTTAGATTTTGTATAGCGGCTTAATTCTGAGAGTATTCAATTCTGGACTAGGTCCCAAGGTTTTTCTGCATTTGCAGTTTCCTCGTTAACAAAATCTTGCTGTGTATTTTACTTTTTTATTTCCGCAATTATAATTGGAATATTTTCGGTTTTGGAAATTCCTTGGTGTCCAAACATCCTTGGTCTACAAATACCTAAGTTTGCATTTCTAACAAACTATCCTAAGAGCCAGAGAAACTTCATCCTTTTGTTGTTTCTGGTGGAGCCGTCTATCCGGAGAGGAAAGTACCCTAATTAGGAAAAATCTCTTACTACCGCTCGTTTAAAGACTTCTATGGGATCAAGAAGCTCTACGAGTACCGTTGGTGGGAAACTAGATAATTGCAGTGTTATTAGTTTTCGATTGATTTGACTGACTAACGGTTGTTGAAACTTTGATTGCACCTAGTTTGTTTATTCTTGAGAATCTTCTCTTATGATATAAGATTCACTCAAACTAGATCGAAGTATCGATGGAATATTTAGAACTTTTTGTAGATTTAAAGACATCTTGTGATAATCCATTGTTAACGGACTTCGTTTTATGTGTGATTGATCACAAGAGATTCAAGTGGTGTTGTGCAGGTGTTTATTGAAGATTAAAGAAGATTTGAAGACAAAGAAGATTTATTATTTGGTTCTCATATCTTAGGGGTGTGCACAAACCTTGATCGGCTGGGATCCAACTAGAATCAGATTTATTCGATTGATTAGTTGCGTGAGATCGGCATCACTTTATAGTTTCTTGTTGGAATCTATATCGATTGATTGCGAATCTAAACTTTACTACTTAGGTAGTTATTGGATAGATATCTAACCATGAAAAGGCGTTTATTAGATTAAACGAAAGAGCCTTTGCGTATGACTTGCGATATCTTTATCTTGAAAGAATCGAAAGAGTTGTTACCAAAAAGATTTGTTGTTCCTTTACTATTTAGAATATGATCCAAAGGAATTGTTCAAGTGCGTGCACTCATCGAAGTCGGAAACGCAAGGATATTGAGGAAACTAAGTGAACTAGGGGTAGTTGCTTGGTCTCAACTATACGAAGTTGGTTTAGATTTTGTATAGCGGCTTAATTCTGAGAGTATTCAATTCTGGACTAGGTCCCGAGGTTTTTCTGCATTTGCAGTATCCTCGTTAACAAAATCTTGTTGTGTCTTTTACTTTTTTATTTCCGCAATTATAATCTCTGTAATAAGAAAATGTGGTGTTTGACTCTGAGATTTGAGAGTCATTAGATGGTCAGGATTGATCTAAGAGGCCCATCACACGGTCCCTGTCGTCCGGATGGAGCTTTGACTTCGACGGCTAGGAAAACTTCGGTAATTATACGGATGAGTCACCGTAAAGAAGTGTGTTTGTTATCTCTTCCATGAAACCTATTTCTCCTTCTTCTTTTTTTTTCTTCTTCTGCTACTACGATTCTTCTCTTCGCCCGCGAAAAAACTCTAAATTTTGAGATTTGAGGAAAAGAAGAAGAAGGTAGAGATGAGGAAACCCTAGAATTTATAATTTGTTGGTTTTTTTTTTTTGATTGTTGTAGGCTGATTGATAAAATTTGGGTTTTCCCATTCTAATCAACGAAATTGATATCGAGTAATGCATCTATAAAATTAAGGGTTTCAATTATTGATGAAGTTGATTGTTGATAAAATCGGTGGTGGTTAGGAACAAGATCGTTAGGTCAAGTGATCGCAGAGTCCTCAATATCTTCATGTGATTTTGGAAAAATGAAAACTCCAGGTACAGTCTAACCGTTATCTTTTTTTTTTTTTGTTTTTCCTTTTCTTTTCCGAATTGTTGATTCTAAGGTTTTATATGGTTCTTCACAAAATTTTGGAGCTCTTTTGACATGATTTTTTCCTTCGACTTCCTTTGCAATTAGTTCTGGACCATGGTCAGATTAAGTTAAATGACAAATCCATGGCTAAGAGGAGGACGAAAAGTCTGGAATTCCCCTCATTACTCATTCAAGTTGGAAAATTTGATCTTTCTCACAGGTGCAGTTTTTACTTTTTTGAAAAATTATTTACTGTTACGTTCTAATTCATCAAAATATGAATCTTAATTTACTGTGTTACATCCAAAATCATCTATTAATTGTCACATGTTTGTTTTTGATTTTGCAATACAGTGAGTGGTGAAGTTGATACCTTGAAAGTGGTTACTGACGAAGAAAATGGTGTTATTATGGGAGCTTCAGGTCTGTTGAAACTAGAAAAATTTGATCAGGTTGGGTTGTTGTAAAGCATGCCATTGTTATCTTTGATTGGACCCCCAAATTTCTATTTTATTGAAAATGTTTGCTCTTAGGTTAATTGAAGTTGGTCATTTAACAGGTTAGATGCTTGAAACTTTGCTTTCGTGTCTAGGTGTAAACTACTAGCAGCGAGTCTGGCTTATTGACGCAAAACTTTGAGTTTTCTCACTTTTCTGAGTCTGAGTTATCGATATTCTTATAATAATACAGAGTAAAGGAAATTAAAAGAGCAAAAAAACAGAAATATAAAACTCAGACCCATCAACTCTCTTTTGAAATGAAAATCATATTCTTTTACACATCTTTTAGGAATCTTGCAGAGTCTGTACTATAATGTAAGAGGGTGTAGGCTCGGTAAGCACGAAAGACAACTAATAAAACTTACTCAAAGCAAGCACCTCCAACAGGAAATAATTTGCATCCTAGCCTTACATTGTTGGTATATTGTTGGAAGTAACACCTACACTTAAGTTGACCAATGTAGTTTGGATTGCTTAGCGACACGCTTATCATGTTGACACATTTACGTGTATTTTCCTGTGTATTAGGTAGGATATTGAAGGAAACCTCTCTCCAATTTCACCATTAATTATGGTTGACAACTCCATGAATAAGGTGCATTTCATTTCTTCCAAATATTGACTGCTTAAAAAAAAATTTAGACATGGAACCGAATAAGAATAATTGAAATGCTTAATTGAAATGGCGATGCCTCTATCTCGATGCCCTGCTCATTTGCGGTACTTTGGTGTACACTGTCGAGCCTACGTCAAAATAAAAGCAACTAAAGACAAGTTTGACTTTGCTCAAGCCTAAGTAATTCTAAATTGTTCGAACAAATTCAGTAACATTAATTTGGGTGGTCACTGGAGTCTTCTGGGTCTAGGGTTAATTACTGGATTGCTTTCCTCTGCTTTCATGGCAACATCTGAAGCTTAGCATCTTCTGTTCTGCTGTGTTTTGATTGTTTCAGTTTTGAAAATTATGATTTTAATTTTTTGGTGATATTTTTATATATAGAGTTGATAATTTTCTTTGCTCCTCTTAAATGTATTATGAGTAAATCCCTGACTTCTTCATCTCTTAGAAATTAGCATCCTGTGTCATTCACAGTCTATGGGGATCCAATTTTTATGTACTGATGATGTCGTTTGGACAAGTAAACCTATGGATATCTCCGTGAATAAATAGGTAAAAGAAAATTGATGATGGGATGCTCTTTTGCAGGTAAAGACTCAAAAATATACTGAAATACGATCAGAGATAGTTGGAACTCAAGTTGATGCTTCTTAGTTGTACGTTCTTTAACTTTAGTTTCTTAGTTGTTTTCATACTAATCTTTTGGAATAGCAATGCTAATGGAGAATTGATTATTTGTTAGTCTAGGGCTAAATATTTAAATCAGTTATAGATTCACTTAGTTATATCGGCTGGCATGTGAGCTTAGAATGGGACAAGGAAAAACTGCCAAATTTACCATGAAAGTATTGTTAGTGGTGTCCATTGCCCTAAAAATCTTCTATTGGTTGATAGTTATGTTATAAGTGAATTATCTACTCTATTGGCTTTCATTTTTCTCCGCGACTGCATCTAGCCGGTTCTCTTTAGTAAGACTGGGACTAAAACCTTCTGATTTTGTCTTTTCTGTTCGTTTTTTAGCTAGCCGATCCTTGATAGATTCCTTTCCAAATTTCTATCTTGCTAATTGGTAGGTGAACGTGTTTTTTGAAAGTTAGCGGTGGTTGTTTGATCTGGATGGAAGCCCGTTGTAGTATGCTTGAACATAGGCTTCTCTAGGATTGTACTTGGCATGGCCAATTCATCTCGGCATTTTCACATTTCCAGTTTTAAAGTTTTTTTGGGAGAAGATCTTAGTCCCACATCATGTAACTGTCCGTCACTGTTTTTTGCGTGTACTATTCCAGTAGCTGCAAATCCATTATCATTTAACCGCCATGTGCATCTACTTAATTACATTCATTTCGGAGAACATGTTAAATTCGTCACTGTTTTTTGCGTGTACTATTCCAGTAGCTGCAAATCCATTATCATTTAACCTCCATGTGCATCTACTTAATTACATTCGTTTCGGAGAACATGTTAAATAAATTGAGTTAACGTTTCTACTTAATGATATTTTGATTGCAGTTTTTTGTTCCAAGTAATCATATGAAAGAGACATGTAGTTTGTCTGTGCATACTGCATTGCCAGGGATGTACCCATGGATTTCAGTAGATTTTACGTTCGTGTACATAGAATGCACACATTGTTAGGGATGCACCCTTGAGTTTTGCTGGACTTCTCTTTCTCCAGCAATAAGATACCTCTACCACTTACTTCTGATGTGATCTGTTTCTTTTATATTTCAAAATTTCTGGTAACAAGCAGGTTCAACAGACTATTATAGGTTTTGTATTTGGTGAGCTATGTGTACACTGGATCTTCTGAACAAAGATGCCATGTTTGATCAAATTTAAGGGTTCAATTAGGTGATGTCATTTATGCCATTGAAGGTTTTTCAGTAAGTCTATATGTTTGATTGCTTTAATGGCATCAATGTAAAATCTTACTATATTTTACTGAATCTTAGGTGCAATAAGAAATATGTACCCATTCGTCTCTCAATAACATAGGGAGTAATGTGTGTCATGTATTACTGATCCAGTTTCTGTATACATTTTACTTTTCTGCTGTAGGAGTTGCTACAACTGAAATGAGAAAGGGGAGCACTAAGCCACGGTTCAAACTGGTGTATCAGTTCTCTATGTAATATATTATCATTATCATATCAACTGTGGATACTTCTTTGTCTTCTAATTGTACAACAATAAAGCTAAAAGCATGGACAACTAAATCAATACTACATTTGGCCGATGATTGCCATGAAGAATTTAATATTTAGGAATTCGTTTACGACATTGTCAAAATTTATGATGCTACGTTTTTTCGCTTTGGCTAAGTTGCTCGGCACGAAAACTAAGCCTATGAAACATAATAATTAATAATTTGTTGCAGAACATTCTGAAAGTTGGGGAATGAAATATTGTGGTCATTGGTCACTTTATAAACTTAAAAACAATTGAGCACTAAAGAATTTTTAATTTATCAAGCATTTATTTGTCTATGCAATTATATTGATACAACATTTTTCGTAGCCAATAGGCATTCATCCGTATACTGGACAAGGTGCAACAGCCTACATTCCTGCGTTTATGTTAAAATCAACACACTTCTCGGTATAATTTGGTTGATATTAAACAATCTCCTAAAAGATCTAAAAGATTTTCGGTTCTCAGCTTCATCAATTTGGTGTCCGATTCATTAACAGTTCAGTAGCGTTTGATTCATGGAATAAAATCCCTATTTTATTTGCTAAAATATTGGGGTTCGATTTATTAGCATCCTACATATTGTGTTTGTTGATTCAATCAATCGCGGGTGCACAACATCTATCTTATTATGTCTTTTTCAAGCAAATTTAGTTGAATTTTCAATTAGGTAAAATATTTTGATACATTAATCCAGTTGGATCAAAATCTGATTGTGGGTTTTGTAAGTTCAATGATTTTGATCGTGGATTTTGTTATTCAACGATTTTGATTGTGGTTATACGAGTTGCAAGTGTATTTTGTAACTTCGATGATTTTGGTCGTGGGTTTTGAGAGATGGGTCTCCGAGTTGTCATTCTAATAAAAATCTCGAAGAGGTGAAAATCATTAAGAAGATTTGCAGAGTAAAAAGGGAAGATCAAGATTAATTCAGGGGGATTTAACAAGGAGGAAAACATTGGTATTGCTCGGTATTAATGAGTTATTATGGAAAGGTAAAGCTGCTTAGTCTGGAGTATTCTCAAGATATTATTTTACTGTTTTAAATTGGAAATTCGTATTCATTTATTTTTTATGTTTGAATAAATCTCAGGGTTCAAATTCAAGAAGTAAGAGCAAAAAAACTCACTTCGCTTTCTATAACTTACGTGCATTCGATCTGCATTGGGTTGTTCAATATTTAATTATACATCTCTAAGTTTCAGTTATCTTTGTTTCAGTCTGAATTGGATTATTTACAATTTTCTTTCTTCATTATTTGGATTTTGTAGGGGTTAAGATGAATTTTAAAGGTACTTTAAAGCGACCACCATGTCTATTTTATGAGCTGAGCTATATCTCCATCCATATTAACACCACCTTGATGTCTTGCCAGACACTCTACGAATCCTATTCCTGATCTGGGAGGTACTTTACAATTATCTCTTGGTCTCGCCCACTGTCTGTGTAATATCCTTTATGGACAGGTTGTAAATTTAAATTTTTGTTACATAAAGGTAATGAGTTCGATAAGATGATTCCACTCTTTGACTTGCTATTAGGATGAAAATCAAGTAAAACAATAATTAGATTTGTGAAAAATATTTTCCTTAATTGATGTATTAAATGGAAGGTTTCACCTATTTGCCACCTCCATTTTTCCTATTTGCCACTCTATCAAAATATTAAAAGAAAAATTCACTTTTCAATTCTACTTTCCCTATTTACCAACTACAAAAAGTTAGACTAAATTTGACTACAAACAATTCCTACTCTTATATTTCTTCTTCTTAAATAATCCCCTTTTGATTGAACCGCCGTTAAAAAACTTTTAATCCTAGGTTAGAGCTCCGTTTAATTATGATGCACAAAATTTCTATTATTCTTCTTTTCAATTTATTTGTTTGTGTTTATGGATGTTACTTAATGTGTTCATCAATTAGGGGCCTATTCAATTTATTTATGAAATTAGTTTTAGGTTATGCAGTCAAAACTCATTGAAGAAAAACATTTGTAGTCGTCCAGAATTTAACGACTGCATATAATCAAGAGATAGGGAGATGGGACAAAGAAATCCAGAGCTGAATGGTGTTGAGGTAGAGCATAATGCATCGCTGATGAAGAAGGACGTAGTTGCAATGACTATAATCAATTTACAGATTAGATAATTGAGTTAAAGATACAGAACATGATTTTCCCGGATCTCCCAAATCATACATAAAAATACTAGATTCAAGCTCTAGATTTTCAGTCACTTTGGCATGATCCAAAACTAACCCAATTCGATTACATTAGATTTGATCAGACAAAAAATCAATAACAACATGTCTACTGTCTACATATATGTTAGAAAAAACGAGTTTTTTGTTTTAAAACCAAATATGCATGGACTATGTTTTGATCCCTAGACCTATTGCCCACTAGTTGTTTTTTCTTTTGAATTGATAAAACAATAGTCCTACATAGACTAAAATCTAAAGAGTTTTAGACTTAAATACCATAGTATTGGCTAAAGGGCATGGCCCTTTGGGTCAACACACTTCTGTGTGAGGGAGAAGACCTAGACTAGGGCAAGGTTGCCTTTTCCGTACGCGCGGTGCTTCGCACCGAAGCACGCCATCCGTACGGGCGGTCGGGTTCGGGACCTATCTTTTTTGCTGAATTTTCAAACGTGTATATCTTTTTTGCTGAAATTTTCAAACGTGTATCTCACTCAGATTTTTTTGGTCAAAACAAAAATCTTCTCCTGTTTGCATGCGTGAGAAAACACACTGACAAAAGCTAATCTGACAAAGCTGTTTGTTTCCTGCTTAAAGTAATTCTGTCAAAGCTGCTTTCTTTCCTAAAGTAAAAGCTGCTTTCTGACAAAGCTGTTTTCTGGAAAAGTTGCTTTCTGGCAAAGCTGATTTCTGCAAAAGCAACACTCTGATCTATGTCTGGCAAAAACAACTCTCTGATTTGGTCTTGCACTGTTTTTAACACAAACATTACCAGTATTTCTGTCATACACATGGTTTCTTGCATGGCTTTTTCCTCTTGTTTTGTAACCTCACAAAACATTATATAAAAGAGTAGTTTTCAGCTCATTAAACACAACAGAGGAGAAGTATCTTCTTCCTCTCTTATTCTTCTCTGCTACTGTTTTATTTTCTCTGTAACTATTTCAACTTCTTCATAAATCTCTGCCAAGTTCTTAGAATACCTTCTTTGTATGCTACATTGAGGGGTACTATCAGTAGTTGTATCCTGGAGGTGACTCGCCAACTGCTATAGCATCTCAGAGGAGTAGCAAGCGATATTGCCTTTAGGTCAGCGTATCTCATACGTACCTCTACTAGTTCCTGCTACCACTATCTGTGCATCTCCAACAACATCAGTTAAGCGTCGGTTTGAGCTAAGTATTTTCTTCTCAATTATTACGATTGTTGTTACATTTTCTCCAACAATATATACAGTGAATTATAGTCATCACAATTTCATCCACTGAGGAAAAAGTGAATGATCACTATCTCAAACAGCCACGTCCAGGTCATGACAACCATTACTATGGAACTCTCTTTCGCGTGGATTTTTTCATTTATTGAAAACAAAAGAGGAGGAGTGAAGGTGGTGATCGGTGGGGTGGAGACAGAGATGGAGAAAATAATAATTAGGAATTTTTTTATTTTATTTTATTGTTTGTTTAGTTATTGGGTTGGTTTAATTGTTTGGTGTAAACAACAAGTCAAATGTAGCATTTAGGATATTCTAAAACTTTTATGGGTGGTGAATAGGAGAACTGGGGGTGGCATTTTGTGTGGGTAGCAAATAGGAGAAGTGTGGGTGGAAAATAGGTAAAACCAAATGGAATTCATCAGGGAGAAGTGCCAGGGTCTTTAGCTTAGCTGGTGTTTACATCTTATTTTCCGGATGCAGAACTGTAGAAGTTATTTACCAATTCCGGATTACACACTTTATATTTGTAGAATTGTCCCTTAAAAGTGATTATTCAATCAATCATTGCTAGGTGTAGAAATGGCCACGGCAAGTCTGGAGTAGGGTGTAAAGATGAATATTGTTCACGACTATATCCTCAATCTACTTTATATTACTTCATGTTATATCCCACTTAAATCGCAAATAGTATCTGCTGTCTTAGCTCAAATGGAAGAGCATGTAGTTCTTGGGTTCGACTCCTACAGGTGGCATTATTATTTGAGTAGGCTAAAATGTTACATATTTCCGATGTCAAAAACAATGATTCCATTATTTGAAGCTCACATAATGGGACTCCGACAGAGAATATGGAGTTGGACCAAGGTCTTGGAGAAGCTTTTAGGAAATATGATTGCTTATGAGATTCCTTCAATCGTATTGGGTGCCAGAGTCTATCACGATTTGCAGAAGCCATCTCCCTCATTCTCTTTTGATAGGTAAAACCTCAGGTGATTGCCGAAAACTACAAAGATTGTATTACTGGATTGCCAAATATCTCAAATTTACTCTTGGGAAATTTGACCATGAAAAAGTGGATAAAATGGCTGCAGTTATCCTAGGTTGATTTAATATTGCACATGCTGCAAATCAGTGAGTTATATTTGAAACACAAGATAAAAGGTTCTCCCAGTACAGATGCTTTCGTCTAGAACGATTCATAGTACATTAAATGCAAGCACGTAGACGTGAAAGGCGGATACGGTTATTATATTATAATTTACTACAGGTCTTTCAATATATGAAAAAACATAAGTGCACTGTGATGTTGGATTCTCCTAATGCGGATGTATTCACCTAATGATTCCGTGTACCATAGTTGCAGGGGGTAAACATTAGTAGCTGCATTTTAATCTTTTAAATGCTACTGCATGTTAAGAACGTATGAATTTTTATGCAGATTGGTAAGCTTTCTAAAATTTTATTGTGAGCATCCTGTAAACTTTTGACTGCTTAATAGAAAGTACAAATGCCAAACTCTTAACATGCTTTTATGTTTTGAAAACATTATGCAGACCAACATTAATCAGTCTGAATCTGCAAGTCCTGCATCCAGTACAGCTCCCAGAGGTTTCTGTGTCTCGATTATCCTTCTGAAGAAACACTTAAGGAACTGCAGTAAGGTGCAGTCTGACCTATCATAATATGACAGGTTAATTCTCATGGTTCTGAGTTACTTTCCCATGAATTTTTATTCAGGTCTTAGTATTATTAGAAAGTTGAATGGGAAAAAATTTGAAGTAAATTGAGGACTTTCGTTAACATCAGTAGCAAGTAGGTGTGTTATTTCACTTTTAGATAGGCCCTTCAACTACTTAACTCCAGCATATAAACGATATCCAAGCAAAAGAGACTGTAAGGTACATGCCACAAGGATAACTTCATGAACAAAATGATTTCACCTCTGGAGAATGTTCTTCATTCCAGTCTTAAAAGGTTCCAGAATGCATGAGGCATTAAGCATGTCATGAGAATACTCGACGAACATCCATATAAGAGAAGTTTTGGCCTTGGGTTCTTATACAATCCTGACTCCATTGAGGATATTTTCGTAGAAGATCTTTCACAAACACCTGCAATTGCAAAAAGCGTCAGATCTGCTATCATATGAAGCCCTTCATTTTGCCAGACTTATCAATTATGTTGTATCGTCTGATTGATATTCACAGTTGGTATTTAAACACAGAAGTGTACCAGTTCGGCGGACACATAGTCCTTTCCATATCAATAAACTAAAAAATCCTGTCAATAATAACATTAGCATGATACTGTTGTGTTCCCAACAACTTGCACTGACTCTTTTGCAATTGGTTTTCCTCTCTTTATGCAGGCAAACAAGTTCCTTTAGAAGGAAAGTGGATATAGAAGAAACTGTAATGCGATCTATCATATAGAAGAAGAGGAATGCATGACTCTCAACTGAATAAACAAGACAAAATTATAAGTGATGACAGGTAAAAAATCTCTCAAATGACCCAATGTTCTATCACTGACGATTAATCAGTAGTGCAGTCATCGGACAGATTCTTCAGGAGTCCAACTACAAAGACTTTAAACCAAACCTCTATTTCCTTTCTGTTTCCTTTATATGGATAAATTCATTTCACCGGATCTCATGATTTTCTAAACTTTGATGCAGGACCTGAAGCTACATTCGTGTTCAATTGTGTTAGAATATTTCCCTGCATTGTACAGTTTGAGTTCAAGAAATTGAATAGACATCAGAATCAAAGTGGTATCCGATGAGTCACACCATAGCAAATGAAAAAATAAATGAGGTACAACTGCAACTCTATATTTTTTTTTTCACATTCTTAATAAAATTGTTTATCTCACGATATATATTGCAAATTCTTCATTAAGTTGAGATTTACTTTTACTTGCTTTCTAACTATCTACACTATTGTTAGGACCATCTAAGAATATGTTTACAAACCCATGATTTTTCTAAGCCTTGATGTCCTGAATTTCTTGGTTTCTTTAAAGGAGAAATTAAGGTTAGCAATTTTTACATTGGTTACAGGAAACTAGGAGCCCAAAAGATCAGGTATGTGTTGATGGAGCTGGAGTTACTAAAATCAAGTACCAAGGGTCCCTGAAAAAGGTAGTTTTCGGTTTCATCAATTTTAGATAATGATTTTTTTGGTTGTTTCACTTTGAGTTTTTTTTTTCTAATTAGGGAACATAGTTGGTGGGTGTACTGAGCTTTGTAGAAAAGATGAGGATTTACAACAATCAGACATAATAACAATTGTTGCATCACCAATTCACCGTTGCATTATCAGATCAAGGAGATTTGATCCCTTCAGGTGGCACATGAGAAGTTCTTTTGAATCAGATATTAGTAAAGGACGCGAAGAGTCGAAGATTATAAAGTTGGAGAGGCTTCTGAGTTCTGAAATCTTCAGATCCTCACAATCTTCTTATTGTTATTAAAAATAAATGTACATGAGACCATTGCGTCAAATGAGATCTTGAAGGCGAAAGTTTTCTGAAACGAGTAGAATTTAAACGTTTGAAAGGACGACTTGGGTTCAAAATTAGATGGCATCCCATTTATTGTTTCTACTGGGTATACAAAACTCTATTGGAAATCATGCACTTTCTTAAAGCGGATATCGTCGAGTTATTTATGATTTTTATGGAATAAATTGCATAGAAATGAAATATTGCATTAAGATGGGCCAAAAAGCAGAAAAAAATAACTGAAAGTAACTGTGTGGGTGGGTGGGTAAAGCCCGTGTGGGCAAAGGAAGGTAAGAAATTTGGACCTATTTACTTCGAGTCTACGACAAATATCGTTTTTTTTTATAGGAAAAATAGATTTCATTTAAAGGGTTAAACATTTACAGCATTTGCGTCTTTATCCAAGTCCTCTAACAGAAACATTGGAGAAACAGACCATTCCCCAATT